>NW_015542400.1:239936-260568 GCF_001515605.1 Sinocyclocheilus anshuiensis | reverse complement strand
ATCGCGTTTTGATTCAAGTGTACTGACCTACTTTTGATTTATTCATCCAAATGTTGCGTATTCCGTGACATTCAGGAAGGAACAGTTTCTTCCCTCAGGCCATCCATCTCATGAACACTTAACAATAACTGTGGAACACACACTATTTATTCACTCATACACTTATTTATCTAACACTCATACTTAAGGGGCAGTCACACTAGACTTTGAACGTGCTAAATTTTTTCGGACGCCACTGCGAATATGGGCGGGAGCAGGATATGACATCACGCGCCAAGGTTTCCCCTCAGTTATCTCAACATGGATTCCGATGTGCTTGTACTGTGTCTTTTGCGACGGTGTTGAAAGCGTCTGGAAAAGAGAAGGCTGTGGGTTCACCCTAAGCCGGCTGAAGGGGCGGTCACACTAGACTTTGAACGTGCGAAATTTTTAATTTTAAAATGATTCTGAAAATATAAATATAAAATAACGAACAACATTAAGTAATTTATTAATAATACACTTGTGTATAGTAATTTTATTGTACTCTCCCTCTCTATATATCGTCTGTTCCTGTTTCCATTGATACCGCAAACCATGCAGCTTCTTTTTTTATTTGATTTTTATAATCTTTTAAAGATGTATTATGTAAAATAGGACGCTGCACTACGGCTAAAATTAATGCTTCCTCCATTTTTGAATTTCTGTAGAGAGGTCACGCAGTGATGTATCGATCTTCTACTGGTCACACGTCTTCACGTGATGCGAATTCGCAGGTCAGAGTTCACCAAACTTGAACTTTGGAACGCAGCGAAATGCTACATTTTTCGCATGAGCTTGCGTTTCCGGTCTTACGGATTCGCATGCGTATGAATGGATGTCAATGGAACGAAAAGTGCAGTGTGACCGCCCCTTCAGTCTACACCTCAAATTTGCACATAATATGCCTGTACATACAAAACTGTCTATTGTAATATACCTGCACATACAATTGTCAATTTATATTTTTTTATTCCTTATTTACTTGTTCTATTACTGTCACAAAAACAAATTCCTCGTATGTGTAAACATACCTGGCAATAAAGCTCATTCTGATTCTGATTCTGATTCACAGTGATTGGCTGATAAGTCTCTGTCAGAGATTTATTCATAGACATATTGTAGAGCGCAATATTATGTTGCCATATTCAAATGCGCCTCCATCTGTCCTGCAGTAGCCCAGGCACGCTACTGTTCAGCTTCCACACTCCGCACAAACACGTGAACTGCGCACTTCTTTCTAGGTTAACATTAGATTGAGCTGCCATGTAAAGTTGCTACTGCATACATATTTCAGATGATAAGCCATATTTGAGGTTGATGAATGTTAGGAGAGCATATGGATGTCCTGCCCGATGTACTATGCTATATTACCACATAGACCAGCCGTAAACGATTTGTCCGTCACGGACATGTTTTCGCCACTTCATGTGGAATTTTTTTTTTCTGCGACTAAGGTAATATGCATATAAACAACCTTTTAATTAGCAGAGTAGAATAATCATGGCTGATAGTAAGACATGCAAACATAAAAGAAAACCAAACTGGACGCGAGAACATATATTAAATATATAATCAAATATTTGGAGTTGGGATAAACTCCAAACCAAAGCCGATACCTTTTTAAAAGCTCATTATCGTCAAATGTTTCTAAAGTGTTTATATTCCGAGGTAGATTGCTGGCAACAGCCATTTTAGGATAGTTCAGATTTAGTCTTAGTGATTTAGGAGTCCTCTTCACTACTCCTAACGTTTCACAGATTTAGGAGCTAGTTTTAGCGCTAAAATGCTTTGTGAAATACTCTTAGAACAAAAATGTAGGAGTCTTAGGAGCCACAAGGATATGTTTTCTGCATGTATTTACGCTTTGATTTGAAAGAAAACAGCGCATCCGCACAGCGCGGCTGACACAGAAGAGTGTACGCAGTTTGCGTTCAGAGGACATTCTCCAAAATGGCGCTACGGTGATGTGGAGAGACACAGAGGAGAGGAATTGTTGAATAAAGTCGTTAATTTTGTTTTCTTCGTGTACAAAAAGTATTCTCGTCGCTTCATAACGTTACGGTTGAACCACTGATGGCAGATGGACTATTCTGACGATGCTTTTCATACTTTTCTGGACCTTGACAGTGTATTTTACTTGACAGTCTATGGGACAGTCACAAGCCTCCCGGTTTTCATCCAAAATATCTTAAATTGTGTTCCGAAGACGAACGAAGCTTTTACAGGTTTGGAACGACATGGGGGTAAGTGATTAATGATAAAATTTTGATTTTGGGGTGGAGTATCCCTTCAAGGGTTTAAGTGCATAATGCACTTAATGTAATTGTTAAGATTTTCAAAGATCACCATTCTGACCAAACCGTAAGGCATAGAGGGTTAGCAGTACCCACCCTGTCTACAACATCACCAATGCTCATCCTGATAGACCTGACAGGGGCGCTACAGCGATTAAAAGTACAAAATCTTTCATAACTCCAAATCGATCGTCGCAAACTCAAGTGTCTTATGTCATGGGAATCCTTGGCCGCCCTGGCGAAATTTTCAGATATTTTGGATTTTTTTTTTTTAAATAACTACTTCTACAAACTAGTCCTACAATACAATACATTTTTACAATAACGTTCTTAAAGCAGAAACCCAGTAATCGCTGCTTGCAACTATATTTATTTGTTATTATTATTATTTTTTCAAAACAATTGTAAATCAGCCATTTTAATCCCATTTTCTTTGCAGTTCACTCAAAAGGTACTGCAGTGAAGTAAACAATGTTCCATTTATTTGTATTATTATTTATTATTTCTGTTATTATTATTTATTAAATGTATTGGTTCAAATAGTCCAGGTACTCACAAATAAAGTTATTAAAAACAGTATGTTACACTGCAGAGAATTTTAATGCCAGCAACCCAGTTTTCACCATATACCGTGTCTTGTGAGTGCCTCATGGCTTGGTTTTTGTTCTAATATGCATTTTCAGCTGTTAGACCTTATTTAGACAGGGCTGTGCCTTTCTGGATCAAGATGATCGAGAGAAATGAGAATGCTCTTGAGCAAAATTTTTGGCACAGGACTAACACAAGTGTCCAAATACAAAGACTCTATATACACAGGTTGATAGTACATAGGTTTACTTGAGTTTCAAAAACTGAACTTCTAATTGTATATACATTGTTGTGATTAATTGTAGCTGGAACAATAATGTAGATGTAAAAATAGTTGCCTGCTGAAATTGAAATGTATATACATCTTCATCATGACTAGATAGACACGGTGAGTTTGTCTTTACTATACACGTTAGATGTGATGCACCTCATAGTAACAATCCTGTCAGATCGTCCATCCTTTGCATGAGAGTGTAACGTTACAGGTCGGCAGATCTGGTTTAGTGGTTAAAGTTAACTTTTTCGACATGTTTCCGTGTTGTTGTTGCTCAGCAATGGCATGGACGCGATGTTGTCTGAGGGTTTGGCAAAAGGAGAGTGGGATGGTGGGCGGTGCTCGGGGTGGTGACTGAAGGCGTTGACTGTGTAGTTCTGACATCAACTTTTTATGGAAGTCACAACGGTTCGTGAAAAATCACAGCTACTTTATGCAGGCTGTGTGCATTTTACTGTGGACTGACTGTTTTGAAACTTATATGGTAGTTAAACAGCCCCTAGACCTCATGTTAAGAGTTATCATGAAAAAAAGCCAGGAAATTTCAGTTTTGACAATATGGGACCTTTAATATTTTGCAAGGATGTGTAAGAATCTGGTAAGCTGCCATACAAAAGCATTCCTGTGTGAATGGAAACGGCTAATGTTGCAATACTGAAAATCCAAGTCCTGGATTATTAGAATGTAAAAAAAAAAAAAAGTGCATTGCTAAATAAATAAGTACAATTAACATGGGTAATATATGTTCTTTCTGATTTATAAGTGGGATGTATTGTGGGATCCATTGCTGGCAAAAAAGAAAAAAAAAGAAATCACAATCATAACTATTCTCAGGAAAACAATATCAAATGATGACAAACAAATCTATAAAAAAAGAAAAATGACATCTATCCAAACCTGTAAAATCTCGCACAAAAAAAAAGAAAAAAAAAAAGAACCACAACTGATATGTTCAGGAACACACTGCTTCTGAACAAACTCGGTGTTTGAAGATGAGAAACGTATTGATGTGTCTTTAAGGACCCTATTGTTGGCAATTTAAGGTGCACAGAGACCTTGATCTTTTTTTAGCTTACTCGGCTCTAAATCCCATTAGCACTTGTCTCTGTATCAGAGATGAGAGAACCTTGTAGCAATACACAATGACGCATCCTCTAATTTATTTAAAGCAAACTAGCCATGCCAGAAAGATGCAGCAAAGCAGAAAAATGCACACTTGCAGTTTTAGGCTACATACAGTAGCCTATATGCAGAGGCGGACAGTAGTGAAGTATTTTTACTCTGCTGTAAAAGTACTTTTCAGGTGTCTGTACTTTATCAGAGTGTTTTTCTTTAGAAAACTTTACTTCACAACATTCCAAAGCATAGTATTGTACTTTTTACTGCACTAGGTTTCATATTAAATATAATTTAATACTTAATTACATTAGAAATCTATTACTTTCTTACTTCTACTCAAGTAAAAGGAATTCAAAGATGTACTTGAGTACAAGAAAGTACTAAATTTTTAATGTTCTTAAGTATTAAAGGTAAAACAAACAACAACTTTTATTTATGAAATGAAGTGCAGTAAACAGTATGACATTATGCTTTGGAATGTTGTGAAGTAAAGTTTTCCAAAGAAAAACACTCTGATAAATTACAGATACTTTTTAAATTTACTTGAGTAAAGTAAAAATACTTCACTACTGTCCGCCTCTGCCTAGATGTTAAAGGGACAGTTCACACAAAAATGAAAATTTGGTCATCATTTACTCACCCTCAGTTTGTTGCAAATATTTCATGTAATCAAACATTTTCTGGTCCCCAGTGACTTCCACAGTATTTTTTTTTTCATAGTTAATGGGGCCATCAGCTGTTTGGTTACTTCAGAATATCTTATTTTATGTTGAACAGAATGGAACTCATGCAGGTTTGGAACAACTTGAGGGTGAGTAAATGACCTAGTAGTAAGTGAACTATACCTTTAAATGAATAGTTAACCCAAAAATGAAAATTTGCTGAAAATTTACTCACCCTCAGGCCATCCAAGATGTAGACAAGTTATTTTCAATCTGATGTTTTTTTTTTTTTTTTTTTTTTTTCAAATGAATGAACCAACCTCACTTTCATAAAAATATCAAATTATCAAATATTTTTTATTTGGTGAACAAAAGCTTTTAAGTGGTTTTGTTAAAATATTATTAAATATAATTCAGTTTGTATGGCAATTTTTCTTCATAATGACATCAGGACAGTTGTATCACCTTGACATTTCTGACATTATGTCCCAAAAATATTAAAATGAATTGTAATCCCAACATTAAAAGCATAGACGATGTATATTCATTGTATTACAGTTGTAATTTTGCATAAATTAGATTATTAAAAATAGCCCCAAAAATGAGTGCCATATCTTTCACACAGTATAGGTTTCATGCCTTAAATCAATGTAATATAAATATAACCTTAAATCCACAGTTCTAATCATTTCACGTCTCATATCAAAGGACTCTATGCAGTCAAGGTCAGAACATGCTGTTCTCCTAGATACTGACCCTAATGATTCATTTGATGCAGTCAGCCTGACATTTTTATTATGTATTCGGGGAGCTTGTGAGTTTTTGCCAGTTGATATACCACATCTGAATGGTTGTGGGAGGTAGACATGAGTGTTTCTGTATGAGTGTATGAAGATATGACTCAGCCGGGGAGGGTTGGAGGAGGAAGCGGCAAGCACACAATTAAAGGCACATCACCAACAAACACACAACATCAACAAGCAGACATACGGGTGGAGGACGGGTGGAGACGTAACCCTGTGTGAAAACAAAATATTTACAAATTCTATTTCGTAGGTCTGTTACAGAAACAGAATTTAAGATTTAACATCCTCAAAGTAGCCTAACTGGAGAGCGCTATCCGCTAGCATTTTCATTCTTCTCAATGGCAGTTGCTTGGCTGATGCAGTATTTCCACCCGGAAGTACATGACTAGAAATATGATTGATTGATTTGATTATATTTTTTTAATTTATGATCCGAGTAATTGCACTGTGAACTGTAAATTGCACTTGCAAATGCTTTCCTAGTAGAGCTGATTTAGACTAAGTCCAGTATTTTCAAAAATAATTTACAGTCGTCAAAAATAATATGCTGTATGAAGTGTTTTTGAATCACTTTGTAAAATGAATATAATTAATTCATATCAAAATAATACCTAAATAAAATTATGCAAAAATAATAAATAAATAAATACTTTGGGGTAATTCGAGCATTCTTGGAAATGTATATATATAATTACATAATTTAAAAACACACACATATACATACAGTATGTGTGCTTATGTCTGTGTCAAAATTAGATACATCTTGGCATTTTAAATATTGATAATAAATGTCATTTAAAGGGGTTCACAACTGACAAGATGGACTTTTAATAAAATGTGCGCTGTCTACACAGTAGAAACACAAAAACATTTTAGAATTAGTGCTAGTTGAAAAAAGAAAAAGGGCTGCGGCGTTCCTTTTTGTCAAAAACGTTAACATCCATAATGCACTTTTGATAATGGCACCACCCCTCTGTTGATCTGACTGTCTATGGGCTGGAGTACAAAAATGTGGAAGTTCAATTTTTAGATTTAACACAAAAATAAATAAATAAATAATCCATTGAAAATCCATTGGATGACGCAAAATTTTGTGTTTTCCTGAAAATGAAATGGGGAGATTTGGGTGCAGGTAACACATTATTTATATATACTACCAACACTGAAACAATTCAAAGCTTTTTGTATATTTTATGTTATCATTTAATTTTTCTGGAAATGTCTTGTGTGTATGATCACATGTGGAGTAATATTAGGTAGCTAGTGACTGAAAAATGAAATGTAAAAACTATAGTACAGGCCTACAAGTTCTTTGAATTTTATTTAACTTTACATCTACTTCATTTAATTTATATTGCAGTTACAATTCTACATCCTGTTAGTTACCTCAATTCTAATTCAACAATAACATGGGAATTTTAAAGACATTATCAATTCTGAACTATGCACAACCCAGACACATACAAACAGCTTGGTCATGTTAAAACACTACAAAAAACTAGAATGAGTAAATTAAACTCAGGATCATTCTTTGTCTTTCCTGTTTCTAGTGCTTTTGCTCGTCTTCAGAAAGTGAAATAAAGCTTAATCATTGTGAATTGGAGCCTTTGACCATAAAATACGACATAACATCCCAATTAATTTACAATGGCCTCCTGGTTTCTGAAGGAAACTGAATCTTTGGGCAAGTCGAAAAGACCATAGGAGACTTTTAGCCTTCTCAAATGCCCTTGCTTTACTTCAAGTGTTTTGTCAAACAAGTTGCATGATTTGAGGTATCAATCATGCCCGCAGCACAAACGTGGAACCACCAAACTGAAAAGTTCCTTCTTGGAGTGCCACCCAATAAATTAATCTTTGCCATTTTGATTCTCTATTGGTGTCAGGGCTCTTGGGGGAGATAGGCGCACGGAGAAAGAGATGATTTGGAGGCTCCCATGGTAGAATGAGCAGAGGCAGTCGTCTGGGTAGCTGATGTAATGAGATACTTCAAGGAAGTCTAGTATGGTCCTCGAGAGGGTGTTCCCCCTGCTCCAGCAGGAGGAGGATGACTTTGGGATGGTGATTCATAACAGAAAAAGAAAAACTTACAAAAAATGAAAACAAAACGTGGGGATACACGCCGCTAAAGATTTAAGTGGCCGGTTATTCTGTCAGGGCTCTCGTGGGAGATAGACGCATGGAGATGATTCAAATAGAATTGAATAATAATCCAAGGAGAATAGGGAGATCCAAGAACACACAGGGAAACACAAGCAGCACACATAACAATAAACAATAACCAACAACTGAAGGAACAGAACGGGGAGACTTTATACAAATACAAGAGAGGGACTAAATGACTTAATTAACTAGACACAGGTGAACTAACTAACACAATCAATGGGAAACAGAAACTAGGTCAAAGGGACACGTGGGATGAATGAAAACAAACTCAAAGTCTATTAACGGAACATAACTGACAATTGGTCAGATGTCTTTTCACTATATGAATTCAGAATTTACCAAAGATAACTTGTAAGTTTTGCAAATAATAAAAATGAAATAATAAAAAAAAAATAAAAAAAATAAAAATAAATAAATAAAATGTCTGGCAATGACCAATAAGAAAGGACTGAATCAATTATAATATTTTTTTGGGAGAACAAGAGATGCTTTTAATGATTAGAATGATTTGACTTACCTCTGTTCTGTTCTTTTTGTATGCAACCTTGGTTTCCTTAACTGGGAACGTGGCTCTGTGTCAATAGCTGGTGCTATAGGAACACCCTCTGGTGTTCCTACAGCCAAATGTGGGAGTCTCTGAGACCTGCTGTCAAGACACGGACTGAGGTTTGGGAGATAGCAGGTCTGCTCCCACATTCAAATCTGCCGTGACCACCTTGCAGCGTCAAACTGTGTCTAAAAAGACACTTTGAGTCAGAAACTGAGGACAGTTCCACTAAGACACAGCCCATAACTCTGTGCAACTACACATAACTCTGACAGTGGGGTGAGGACTTCATGAGGTTCTTCATCCACCACTGAAATGGCCTCATATGGTGCAGGCCCAAAGGTAGCACCTGGGACTCTACAGCCAGAAGCCCTAACAGTCTGCGACAGAGACTGAACCAGACAACTTGCCCTGTCTTGAAATGAACCAAGCATATGGAAAAAAGCTCAACAGAAGCAAGAGATGCTCAAGAATCACTCCTAGGAAAGACTTTTGCTGCCTGGCAATAACACACTTTAAGGCCCCGTCCACACAGAGACGTGTTTAGCTTTATACGCATACATTTTGTATCGTATAGGCATTTCATCCACACGGATCTGGCGTTTTGGGAGAGTGAAAATGATATTTTTTGAAACCGGGTCCCAGAGTGGATAAATCTGAAAACGCCACCCTTACGTTTTCGTGTGGACAGCGAATCCATATATTTTCTGAAAAGATGACGTCATCAGCCCACATCTCGCCGCTAGTCAGACACCGCTGTCAAGTAACAGCAACAAAAACATGAACAAACACTGAACGATTGTCTTTTTATTAACTAACATTAACAGATTAATAAATGTATTGTTCCATGTTTGTTTGAATACCGCTCGCAAGGTTTATGCCCATAGTCCAAGTCTTCTTCTCCGTTTTTAGTGTATCTCTGTGGCAGAATTACAGTGCCACATAGTGGTCTGGCATTTATACAACATCATTTTGTGTCGGTTTCGTGCTTTTGTGTGGACGCAGATATTTCTTGAGACGAGGGGAAAAAAAAAGATCAGATAGGGAAAGCTCTGGCTTCGTGTGGACGTAGCCTAAGGCCCCGATATACATCGAAGAACAAACTGATGTGATGTCATTTTGAACAAAATCAGGCAAAAACAAAGTTCGTTTTGTGTTCGTTTTGGGAGTTCGAAATGGCTTGCCAAAGCAAACTCTCCAGAAAAGTTCACTCCGACTGCAAAACATTTTTGTACTATCACTGGTCCGTGGGGATTACGTAATGGGTAGGTGTGCGCAGAGGCTCCGTCTTCCTTCATGTGGAACACTTCTCTGGCTCATTTCGTCTGTTGAGTCCGTCGAGGTAAGATCTCCGCGGGAGAAAACATGAACACACTGGAGATCTACTTTATAGTAGAAAATGAAGTTGTGCTTCTGATAAAAAGAGGCAGTGACACTGTTTTTCATGTTTTATACTGTAAAGTTGTTTGCTTTTAAGCAATAAAGTGCCATATAAATACACATGACATGACTTTCCTGGAGTGCTAATTTGCAGATCTCGTGCAAACATACCCATGTTGCTATGATCACATGCTTTTCTTATGCTTCCTTTAAAAATATGCTTGCTGTTCTCTCATTTTTGTTGTGTTTATTTTGTTACTGAGAGGAAAGCGCACCGCACATATTTACATATTCATCTAAATGTTGCTCTCAGCAGTGTGGGCAGCGTCGGGATGTCCGAAAACAGTATACCGCTGCTCACGTATTTCGAACTTCATAAACTTCGAACATCGAACTTCCCTAAACGAAGAACGAAAAAGTTTAACCTCAAACCCAGCCTTAGCAAATGATCGAGAACTAATTCCCAATGCCTAACCACCAATTATTATGAAGTTTAGAATGTCCACTACCTGGAGCCTTAACAGGGCCAGAGCTTTATCCATACATTTTTGTAAACGCCTTAGGATCGAAGTTCAGGCTGAAAGAAAGAAGAAAAAACTGGTAGGCTTTAAAGCTTATTTTGTTTTAGAATGACCAGGATGTGAAAATAAGCATCTTTCAGATCAACTGTGATGAACCAATCCCCCATTCAAACCTAAAACAATGTGTTTGAGTGTCAACATTCTGAAACTGAATGCCGTGAATGCAAATCCAGAATATACCAACTGTAAAAACTGTATTCCCTTTGAGACGCACTTCTTCTATGGGTCTCTATAGCTCCAAAAGGGAACGCATATCCTGCCTCATTAACAGGGCTCCTGAAGGCAAACCACAACCAGGAGCACTTGAGCACAGTGGAGACCCCTTACACCCCTGTTGTATGGTTCTTTGAACCCAACTTAATACATTTGGCAGAAGTCACTAAATAGTTTGAGAGAGAAGCATGGGTATAGCAGAACCCCAAAAGAAAATCTGTGGCTGTCCAAACTGCATTCTTGGGTGGAACTGAGAGAACAGAACATGGAGGCCAACAAAGATAAAGGCAGATACACTTCAACATTTCCGTCTACCACCACTGGGGGGCTTGACCTCCATTTGAAACCCAAGAGTTCAGGAGCGAACTTCGGCTGTCCCGGACTGAGGAGCCTTATGCCAGGCACACACTGCACGATTTTAGCTCCGATTTTCAATCGTCTACAGTTTTGTGGAAATCGCAGACTAATGCCCGAAAACGCAAAAACTCTGAGGGAAACACTGATGCGTCGCCAATGGCCATGAGATATCTGGAATAATAAATAACTGGACCTGTCGGTGAGTCTTGCAGTGTGAAATGTGTTTTGAATGAAAATGACATCGGAGAGAGCACAATTCAAGGCAAGGGAAAGTTCAAAGGGAGGAGTCATAAGCCACGTTTCCACCGAAATTACCCGGAACAATTGTACCAGGAACTTTTTTTCCCAAGAACTTTTTTCCCCCCAGACCTGTTGCTGTCTGCATTTCCATCACGGTCTAAAGTACCGAGAAGAATAGGCAAATAGTCTGGTGACATAGGTCTGCGCGTGTTTCAATACCAAGTATGCAAATTTCGGACTTGCATCCTCGGTAGTTCGGACTTCGCGAGTTCGACTCAGGAGTGTGAACTGCTGCGGACGGGACGACGCATGTCCGGTAATTCTGCAAACAGCAGCGTACTTGATAACATCGGTCAGCTCACCTTGGCTACTGAAATTTTCCTCACTGTATTTACAATAAGACGAAATATATCAAACACTACTGCCCCTTTTCGATTTCATTTAAACATATTAATAGCCACAGAAATGTTCAGGGAACGTACTTGGCCTACATTACAATGAAACTAAATATTATATCAAACATTGCCTGTTTTAATTTTAATTTTAACATATTAATAGATTCATAGAATAAAGACCAAAGATTACCTGTTAAGATTTACCCAAAACGAATTATATCTTATGTTTATCCACTACAGAGACATCAGAGCCAGCGGCAAATGTCAGAAGGACAAGCCGAGTTGAGGCTGCTCTCGTCGGGATACATGAGCACTGAGCACCAGCCACTGGGCTGATCGCGTGGAGCTCCCGTCTCCAAAATCGGCGAAGCACATTTTCAAATAGGTGCAGTTTTTATAAATAAACCGCAGATTTGAGTTTTAAACAACTACATTCTCGCCTGAAATAATTTTAAAACTACATTTCATGACACAATAACAGTAATATAAAAAAAAAAATACGCAAATGGTGGTTGAAATACAATGCTGCGTTAACTCAACCAATCAACATGTTCAGCGCTCAAGTCCCGCCCTCGAAAGTTCCGGACCTTTGAAAAAGTACTACCTCGCGAGCAGGGACTTTCTGAGGGGCAATTTTTTACCCGGAACTTTATTTAGATCCTGGTTCCTGCGGTGGAAACACAACGAGTACCGGCCCAAAGTCACTAGTTCCTGGGGAAAGTTCCTGCAGTGGAAATGCGGCTATAGATCTGAAACAAAGCATCAGCATGCATGGCTTCTGCAAGCAACCATCTCTCCTTCACATTCTTCTTTTTTGCTGCAAACCAGCATACAAGCAACATGTACTGCAAGCATCTTGCGGGCTTAAATTTTTAACAGAAAGAAATCCAGTCTCGTGCAACAACTCCTGTCTCACTCGTGATTCTATGTTTCCTGCATCACTTCTCACATGTGTTTGGTTGTGAAACGTAGTTTGTAGACAAGCCAGAGTTTTTGGTGATCCTTTCTATTGAAAACTTATCGACATGGCAGGAACTGCCTCTACAAAAAGCCCAGATTGTGAAATTGTGGGGGTTCAAACAAGAAGGATCTATCCTTTGTCTGCATGTCTGTCAAGTTCAGCCATATATAATGTTCAGCTGACTTAGAATGACCAACCACGCAAGCAGTATGTTTGATGGCATGAAATCAGTTGATCTTCAAAGCTCTTTAATGAGCACAATCTGGATCTCACAGAGGGCCTATTCAGTGCTATTTCTCCCCTCTGAATTTAACAAGAAAAGTATTACTGAACTATTACACAATAAACACCACTTTTTTCACCACCGTATACACAATATAATTTTTTACAACATTCAGTTATGAAATAGGCAAATAAAACACTTACACTCTATGATCATCAATGAACTTGAGACACGGACAAACTCTCCACACGAGCATGCATTCAATCCTCATCAATCGTTGCAATTCACAAAACAATCGCCTCTGTATACTACTCCCCGATGGAATATTACACTAATACAAGTGAATATTTTTCACCTTTTTTTGCGTTTTATTGCGACAAATATCCTCATGTGCAAGCTCTGCTGCCATTAGAATTTTCTGCACATAAGAGTGAAAGAGAAAGAGAGAACTCAGCTCTCCATGGCCTCCAGTTCTCCATTGTAACACTGAGATCTCAACTCATGCGGCACCACAGAGCTAGAGCAACAGGGGTCAACTATTCTCCCTTCTTTCCTTGAAAAAGAAGGAGAGATGAGAATGAAGCACTTTCAAGTTTTCGCAGTGTGGACAATTAGATAAGCTACTATGCTGAACACAATGAATCCTATAACCAATGGGCAGATAAATGGTCTTTTTGAGTTGTCATGGAATGGGCACTACCTTATGAGGTATCAGCATGCTCAGTGGTCAGTATTGCGCCATTTGCCAATGGTGTGATTCTATATGGGCTTTTGAAAATTCTCCCACCAGAAGGTGTTTCCGAGTCAGCTACTGATGCGGCATCAAGTCAACTTATGAAAGGAAACATAATCTTCTCTTCTCAAACTATGTACAGACAGACATACGTGCATCCAAATGAGTCAAAATACTCAACAGAGCTGTTCAGAAAGTGGCCCTTTAAAAATTTAGACACTTAAGTCGCACACGTATGAATGTCTATGAATGAATAAATAAAGACCAATTCACACCGCACCGACAGACGCAGATCAGTGCCAGCAGCCGACCAAGTATACACCAATTTTCAGACATTCCAAGACCTGACAAACATAGATTCAAAGTGTTCAATTGGCTAAAACAAGCGCTGACCAACGCCAACAGACACCGATAGAGTAACACACTGATCAGACAAAATTTAAATTACAAAAAATCAATGTTCAAGAAATGTTGCTGTGGCTTTTTCAGAACTACTTTCACTTTTCTGAGCCATTTTGCAATGACATGTTCCAATAATGCTTGACAACAAGGAAGTATCTAACTATGTTTAATCTTAATTTTGAAGAGTATATAGTGTGTTATCATTTAACACTTTACAAACAAGTAAATTTCATCTTGAGAATTCCCATGTATGACTTTGGCTGCAACACAGCACAACATACTTGAACTGTATACTTTGTTAATCACAGTGGCCTCTAACCATATTATGCCGAGTTCACACTGCACGATTTTCAAAGACGTCGCATCACTGTTGGTTTCACACTGAACGACTATCTGGGGTAGCGTTCAGTTGTTGCCGTGTTCACACTGCACGATGGAAGGACGACATGAGGTTACACACTGCAGGACTTTACAATAGGGAGAATCACCGATAACTCTGTCTGGTGCAGGGTTGCCAGGTTTTCACTACAAAACCCGCCCAATTACTACTCAAAACTAGCCTGAAAATAGCCCAATTGCTTTCGAGGGGGTCCCCCAGTAAAAATCACGTTTGGGGGGTAAAATACACTTTTTGGCAGGGTTCTCCTGGTACAATTCGCATTCCAGGGCCTAAATATCACGTTATTGGGGTCGCTTCAACCTGCTGGCATGAAAAACAACCGGCGTCAATCGCGGATTTGGCAACACTGGTCCACAAACTACGTTTCATATAACTCCTCCCCGAACTTCCCGCTGCCCTGTATCGTGCTCTATCATTGGCTGTAGGTCATCACCGATGTGTTTTTGAGTCAGAACTCATTTCACACAGCGTGATTGTGAATCGCCGACAGCTCCAGATATTTAGCATGCCAAATATTTCACAGGCGTCGGCGACGCATCGGCGATTCCCTCAGATCGCGTCTTTGATAATTCACACTGCGTGATTGTCACTCACGTGAACGAGCACCGATTTTCCTCCGATTTCAAGCATTTGTCGGCGATTTCGCAAAACCTGTCGGCGAGTGAAAAATCGGGCTAAAATCGTGCAGTGTGAACTCGGCATTAGTCTCACCGAGACCAACTGTACACTCAGGGTGGTTTTCAGTTTGTGCCATTGGGACTTGTTTGTGAGATGTATCGAGATAATAACAGAAGTGTGCAACAGTGTAGATTTGAAGAAAACTGGAAATTTGAGTAATGCTCTACAGAACATGTACAAAAGTATTTATGAACATGTAACAAAAAAAAAAGTTATTTATTTTAAATATTTTTCACTTTTTTTTTCCCGCAGACCCCCTATTTTAAAACACCTGGTCTAAATGCTTGGGCGTAATTGTAATACACACTGAAAGGAGATTAAATGAATCCAGGCACAGCTTTACTGGACACGGGGCAAGACTGGAAGAGAGCAGTATAATGGCACAAATAGCATGAACAGTCGTAAGAAGATGATAACTGTCCTTGTTTGAATTGCAGGTGGTGAAGGGGAATGGAGGAGCACGCACCTCAATGACTGGACCAGCTGGTTAGTATAGCACAGGGGTGGCGAACTCCGGTCCTGGAGAGCCGCAGCCCTGCAGAGTACAGCTCCAACCCTAATTAAAACTCACCTGCCTGTAGCTTTCTAGTAACCTTTCAGACCTTGATTAGCTCGTTCAGGTGTGTTTGATTAGGGTTGAAGCAAAACTCTGCAGGGCTGCTTCTCTCCAGGACCGAAGTTCGCCACCGCAGGTATAGCAGGTATATCTTCGGGAACAGACAAGCAGAACCTGGAATGTTCACAGGGATTCGCAGAGATCAGGTAATGCTGGGTACACACTAAAAGATTTTTAAAATCTTATAAGATCTTCAAAATGTGAGAGACCACAAACATAAAGACAAAAAATCCTAGATTTAACCATTTTGCTCCTATAGTGTGTGGTATGCTGCAATGTTCCCCCCCACACATCAAGGATTTCTGATCGTAAATATTCAACATGTTGAATATTTACGATTCACGATCGGGGCGCCTCCGATGTTCTTCCGAGCAGATTCAATCACTCTTAACACACCTCACACCACAGGAAAATCTGATAAGATAATCTTTAGAACCACCAAGATAATCGGGACATTACCTAGGATTGTCGGAAGGGGAGAAATCGGCCCAAAATCAGCCCATCTTTGTTCACTCATATCTTCCAATGACACGTGAACCTATTGACTGCCAGTGCCTGGGGATAGTGAAGAGGTAATTGGAGGGAATGAGTCTGAACATGTGGAGTGGTCAGGCACTAGTTGATACACACAGAAAGGAACCACATTCGAAACTGGTCAGACATGTAACTAATTAAATATTCTTGGTCTTTTATAACAGGTCGATGTAGATCTGTAGGTGTGAATGGCAAACAGATACACAAAAGGCCTCATTAAGTATATTAGGTGAGCCTTGAAAACAATATCAGCTTCTTTAGAGAAAATTTATATATCGCCGTAAGGACGTCCTCGTCCTCAGATGCTGCCATGGCAACCCCATGGTATTTCTATGAAACCCAGCCAAAGCCGTCTGTGTTCAGTTTTTACTCGCTTTCACGCAGACACTCAGTTGAACTTACTTGACTGCCACAAGTCTTATTCATGCTTTATTTATTTATTTAATCATTCATCTTTTTTTCTTCTTATTTTAATGTCATTTTTCTTCTTCTTCTTCAAAATTCAAGTCAAATCAGGCTTCAACAAATTCTGAAAGACTGGTAATCTGCTTTCAGTGATTTACATAAACATAAATTCATGAGAATTGTTTCCTACATGTTGACATATTTCCTATTGAATTATAAGTCAGAGTGGGACTTGCATTTGCATTTTTTTTTTTAGGTCAAAGCTAGGAAAGTTGTATTTATAATTCTTATTCAAGAAAACATTTATGTAGACAAAAAATTGTATACACCACTGGGTGGATCAGTGCTTTTATCATCCAATTTTATTGCATGTATTTGCTATTTTGCCAGCTTATTCTAACATATAGAGAGGTCTCTAATGCAAACAAACTAAGCGTTATAAAAATCCATTCTTTATTTCATGGAGTTTAGAAGCTTAAAGACATAAAGCAAGACAGAAAAGGACACATATATGCTACCATTATATGTGTGTTTGTATATTTTTGATCATGTAGCCAATTTTTATTATTTTTCTTTTAGACTGAGGAATGCCTGGTGTTTATTTCTGCCAGGACCGCTATTGTCAAAAATGATTGACAATTAGCATATAGTTTGGATTAGCGGTATGGTTCTGTTCTGGGCAAGAACTCCCTGTGCATCCATGCAGCCCATAGCATGAATAAGAGCAGGGAGAGCAGCGATAACCCCCCAGGGTAAACAGAACAGAACCAACATAAATGTATTGTGGATATCATTAATGTTCAATAAATTAATGTACACACTTTTGAAATTAGTCTTATTCAAAGTGGAATCAGAAGGCCGTATCCTGACTGGAAGAGAGGAGGAGCTGGGGATGGAGGAGGGTAATTAGCTACTGAGCATCGCGAAAGCTGCTGATAATACTGAAGGACCTTATATATGAATGCTGTGATAGGCGCTGTATCCCTATAGGTAGACGTGGACCAGCTGAGAGTCAGCTGATGCGAGCTTGACTGACATAACCTGCCAGAACTAACGCTACACTTGATATTTGCATATTCCAATATTCTGACCATGACCATGCTTTCTTGTGAAACATACTAAATATTTACATGAGGTTTTCTGGCACCTTCAGTGCATCTTGTATTTTTACCCAATATAACAAAATATGTGATGGCTGTTTCTCTAAAACCCACCATGACCAAAATATGCCATGCACGTTTAAAATATTTTGTTTCATTTATAAAAGTAGCCCTATGCATTTACAAAGGCTGTTAGGTTAAAACATATCCAGTATAACAGGAACAGGCTTCATCTTAAATTACAGCACAAAACCAATTATAGGATTGTTATAAAAAATCCCTTAATCTGTTTTTATTATTGAAACATGGCAAAATTGGTGGATGTATTTTTAAATATTTTTCTCAAGAATTCGAGTGCTTAAAATGTACGCTTTTAAGAAGTAAATCAATATTCTATTGCATTTATAGAGGCTTTATGGAGACTTATGCAACACTGTTGAATCTGACCATCATGAACCATTTTAACTGTGTTTTTATGTATAATATACAGGCATTTCATTACCTTTGTTCTTGGTCTCCTAATAGAATTCTTGTTTATTCGTTGAGGCAATTTGATGCTGTCATTACAGACTATTAGGAAGAGGCCATTTTAATTAGCTATTAGAATGCACTGTGGCCGATGTTCCCTTATCCACTCTCTGATGGGCGCAGCTGTTCACAATGCCATGTTCATATCAACAATTTTCTCTTATTTAAACAGTGCTGTTAACATGTGGCTGGACACTGAGAGACCATGGCAGTGGACACAACCAAATATTAACAGATGTGTAAACAAGGGGGGTAGGGGGTTGCATTAAACCTTCATTAAGAAAAGCAACCCATACGTGGAGGTGAACGTTCTCCAAAAATTAGGCCTGGAAAAAAAAAATATGGAGAATTATCTCTTGGGTTTAATTTCCAACAGAAGTGTATTTCACCATATACTGACAAAGTGGAGTAAACAAAAATAGGGAACAGTTTTGGTAAAGATAGACGTGAAACCAACAGGTTAGGAATGTGGAAATACCTGTATACATATGGAGATAAGGAGGGAGAAGATGAAAATGTATGATATAAAAAGAAACAAAAACATGAACATGCATTCAAATCATTTTCTGGGAAGTCGGATAAATAATACAGTCTCAGAGAACAATTTTATTGTTTGTGTTCAAGGTTTGGAATGACACGAGGATGAGTGCATGACGACAGAATATGAATACATAATGACAGTAATCTCAATACTTTTAAGGAGAAACAATTGAGATATTAAACTCTTATTTGTAATTTTTATTTTCTCTTGGGTCTTATGCCACACACAGCAGATGGACGGAAACACGGTGCTGTGTTTTACATACTGTAGATCTTATGCTCCATCTGTCACAGGCACAAGCAGTTTTTTTTCTTTTTCTTTTTTTCTTCTCTGGCACTGGCTGTAGGACTGGGAATGATGTGATACGCGATAGTAATTTGACATGAGGTTGCTGATCCGACTCCTGCTCATGACTTCTTATGACTGTTACAGCTACTGCTATGCACATATTACTACTATAGTTACATACACACTACAAGTTTACTACAAGAGTAACTGTTACTTATGTTGTAAAAAATAATTTACTCACCCTCATGTCGTTCAAAACCTGATTACTTTCTTGCTTCTGTGAAACACAAGAAAATATATTTTGAGAAATGTCTGTTTTTTTATTTTTACTTTTTTCCATCAAGCAATGGAAGTCAAAAAAATGTATTTGGTTATCAACTTTTTCAAAATGTCTTTTGTGTTACGCAGATGAAAGAAAGGTTTGAAATGAGAATAAGTAAATGATGATAGAATTTTCATTTTTGGGTGAGATCTTTAAGCCAGCAGAATTATATGGTTACACTTTACTTGAA
This sequence comes from Sinocyclocheilus anshuiensis, assembly GCF_001515605.1. Taxonomy (NCBI): domain Eukaryota; kingdom Metazoa; phylum Chordata; class Actinopteri; order Cypriniformes; family Cyprinidae; genus Sinocyclocheilus; species Sinocyclocheilus anshuiensis. The sequence goes on along the minus strand of NW_015542400.1, from coordinate 241,004 downwards.
GGGGTGTGCATAAGACTAACATGACACCTTCATAATCATGACATGACACATGTCATGAATATGAAGGGTTTTTATGCATGTTTATGACAACTGTCATTAAGTGTCATTCGCTCAGTTATGTAATTTTTAATGCAAAGATGACATGTGTCATGTCATGATTATGAAGGTGTCATGTCAGTCTTATGCACACCCCTTCAAGTAAAGTGTTACCAATTATATTACTATATCTGATATTTAACAGGTTGTAGTTGTCTGGATCACTCCTGTCATACTCTGAAATGCTGTTTTGGATTATATTTTGTAGATTTGTACAACGTCAAAAAAGAATGATATGTAAAAAAAAAAAAAAATGCATGAAAATCTAAATATGACAGAGAATTGAAATAATGTAGGTGGTAAACTGAACCTCTTTTTATCTTCATTGCGACAATTTTCATGCTTTTAAATGTAGGCAACTCGCAAACATATTTATTGCCCATATATATGTTTAACATGCTTTATGACAACATTAAAAACTGTTTTAATGGAGATATAGCCTCATATCAACGTTGATGTGTTCACTAAATTTGCACAGTATATGATTGCGTTAATTGTTTGACTGTCATAATAATACTACTAAATAAAGGGAATCCATGGTTAGTAAAAATGTATAAAATATCTAAAATTGTACGCAATTTATTAGATCCAGGAGTTGGCTCAAATTACCCCCGACACATCTTACAGCCACTCTCCCCTATAACCATATTGTTGTTCCAGACTTCTCCCCCTCTTCTGGCCAAGAAAGTATCACCTTCTTCCTCTTCTCAAAAATGGACATTTAGCTGCCACGTAAATACATTTTTAAATAGCCACTTTTTAATGCAAACTGACTGAAAACGCCATTGTTGTTTCAAGTCTTTCCACACTATATCAGTGGCCACTGTAGCAGCAGTTGCATTACTTCCCTTAATTATATACATAATGTAACAATTATGTGGCTTTGTGAATGATTACTACAAAAATTCATTATGTTTGTGTTTCATGAATATACTGTATGCATATATGATCCAAGAAACAATTATTTATTTC
>NW_015542400.1:238510-239734 GCF_001515605.1 Sinocyclocheilus anshuiensis | reverse complement strand
TATATATATATATATATTCTATATTACTATAAGAATTACTCGTAGAAGATCTAGGCAGGTGGAGCTGGGGAAGGTGGAGGGTTTCTGATTTTATTGCAGTAAACACTAGACCAAATTTTTAAATGTTGATTAGCAACAGAGACCAATCAGCTTGTGCCTAGTAGTGAATGATGTTATACAGTAGTTAGCAGATTGCATTAAGGACCTATCAGCCTGTGCCATCTAGAGTTTCATGACAGAACTAGATACAATATCTTGTAGCTGGTTCAGTTGGTTCAGTTTAAGACCTGTCAATGAAGAATGTTTTAAAAATCATCTGGAGAAAATGAAAGGGAAGAACATTTCCTGACTCATGGAAGCTGACATAGTGGACAGCTACCAAGTGTGCTGCACACATCCTGCAAAGTGAAGCCAAAATATTTTGATCACCATCTGGTGGCTGGCTGCAGTGTAGGTCATAAACCCCACCCTCTTCATGTAAACAAATGGGATGTAAGCCAAACTTAAAAAAAAATAATAATTACACTTAAAAAAAAAATTGGCGAAAGATGGTTTCCATCATTTTAGGTAGTTCTTATCACGCTGGTGTATGTTCAAGTGTTTGTTTTTCTAATCATTTTGCTTTTGATTAGTTTTTTATGCTATAAAAATGGGGTCTGGTGTCATGATTGTGAGCTTGCGACTGGATCTGCGGGAGTTTGGGCAGGACATTGATACCGCAGCTCCAGCTCATGATCACTATTGTGCAGACCTGGGCTCCAAATGAATCACTACTGCACAGACTCAGACTCCTAATGAATCATTACTGCGCGGACTCAGGCTCCAAATGAATCACTACTGTGCAGACTTGGGTTCCAAATGAATCACTACTACTCAGACCCGTTCTCCAAATGAATCACTACTGCTCAGACCCGGGCTCCAAATGAATCACTACTGCACAGCCTGAGGCTCCAAATGCATTACTACTGTGCAGACTCAGGCTCCAAATGAATCACTACTGCTCAGACCCGGGCTCCAAATGAATCACTACTGCACAGCCTGAGGCTCCAAATGCATTACTACTGTGCAGACTCAGGCTCCAAATGAATCACTACTGCGCAGACTCAGGCTCCAAATGAATCACTACTGCGCAGACTCAGGCTCCAAATGAATCACTACTGCGCAGACTGAGGCTCCAAATGAATCACTACTGCGCAGACTCAGGCTCCAAATGAATCACTACTG
>NW_015542400.1:226150-238462 GCF_001515605.1 Sinocyclocheilus anshuiensis | reverse complement strand
ACTCGGGCTACAAATGAATCACTACTGCTCAGACCTGGGCTCCAAATGAATCACTACTGCGCAGACTGAGGCTCCAAATGAATCACTACTGCGCAGACTCAGGCTCCAAATGAATCACTACTGTGCAGATTTGGGCTCCAAATGAATCACTACTGTGCAGACTTGGGTTCCAAATGAATCACTACTGCTCAGACCTGGGCTCCAAATGAATCACTACTGCGCAGACTGAGGCTCCAAATGAATCACTACTGCGCAGACTCAGGCTCCAAATGAATCACTACTGTGCAGACTTGGGTTCCAAATGAATCACTACTGCTCAGACCTGGGCTCCAAATGAATCACTACTGCGCAGACTGAGGCTCCAAATGAATCACTACTGCGCAGACTCAGGCTCCAAATGAATCACTACTGTGCAGACTTGGGTTCCAAATGAATCACTACTGCTCAGACCTGGGCTCCAAATGAATCACTACTGCGCAGACTGAGGCTCCAAATGAATCACTACTGCGCAGACTCAGGCTCCAAATGAATCACTACTGTGCAGACTTGGGTTCCAAATGAATCACTACTGCTCAGACCTGGGCTCCAAATGAATCACTACTGCGCAGACTGAGGCTCCAAATGAATCACTACTGCGCAGACTCAGGCTCCAAATGAATCACTACTGTGCAGACTTGGGTTCCAAATGAATCACTACTGCTCAGACCTGGGCTCCAAATGAATCACTACTGCGCAGACTGAGGCTCCAAATGAATCACTACTGCGCAGACTCAGGCTCCAAATGAATCACTACTGTGCAGACTTGGGTTCCAAATGAATCACTACTGCTCAGACCTGGGCTCCAAATGAATCACTACTGCGCAGACTGAGGCTCCAAATGAATCACTACTGCGCAGACTCAGGCTCCAAATGAATCACTACTGTGCAGACTTGGGTTCCAAATGAATCACTACTGCTCAGACCTGGGCTCCAAATGAATCACTACTGCGCAGACTGAGGCTCCAAATGAATCACTACTGCGCAGACTCAGGCTCCAAATGAATCACTACTGTGCAGACTTGGGTTCCAAATGAATCACTACTGCTCAGACCTGGGCTCCAAATGAATCACTACTGCGCAGACTGAGGCTCCAAATGAATCACTACTGCGCAGACTCAGGCTCCAAATGAATCACTACTGTGCAGACTTGGGTTCCAAATGAATCACTACTGCTCAGACCTGGGCTCCAAATGAATCACTACTGCGCAGACTGAGGCTCCAAATGAATCACTACTGCGCAGACTCAGGCTCCAAATGAATCACTACTGTGCAGACTTGGGTTCCAAATGAATCACTACTGCTCAGACCTGGGCTCCAAATGAATCACTACTGCGCAGACTGAGGCTCCAAATGAATCACTACTGCGCAGACTCAGGCTCCAAATGAATCACTACTGTGCAGACTTGGGTTCCAAATGAATCACTACTGCTCAGACCTGGGCTCCAAATGAATCACTACTGCGCAGACTGAGGCTCCAAATGAATCACTACTGCGCAGACTCAGGCTCCAAATGAATCACTACTGTGCAGACTTGGGTTCCAAATGAATCACTACTGCTCAGACCTGGGCTCCAAATGAATCACTACTGCGCAGACTGAGGCTCCAAATGAATCACTACTGCGCAGACTCAGGCTCCAAATGAATCACTACTGTGCAGACTTGGGTTCCAAATGAATCACTACTGCTCAGACCTGGGCTCCAAATGAATCACTACTGCGCAGACTGAGGCTCCAAATGAATCACTACTGCGCAGACTCAGGCTCCAAATGAATCACTACTGTGCAGACTTGGGTTCCAAATGAATCACTACTGCTCAGACCTGGGCTCCAAATGAATCACTACTGCGCAGACTGAGGCTCCAAATGAATCACTACTGCGCAGACTCAGGCTCCAAATGAATCACTACTGTGCAGACTTGGGTTCCAAATGAATCACTACTGCTCAGACCTGGGCTCCAAATGAATCACTACTGCGCAGACTGAGGCTCCAAATGAATCACTACTGCGCAGACTCAGGCTCCAAATGAATCACTACTGTGCAGACTTGGGTTCCAAATGAATCACTACTGCTCAGACCTGGGCTCCAAATGAATCACTACTGCGCAGACTGAGGCTCCAAATGAATCACTACTGCGCAGACTCAGGCTCCAAATGAATCACTACTGTGCAGACTTGGGTTCCAAATGAATCACTACTGCTCAGACCTGGGCTCCAAATGAATCACTACTGCGCAGACTGAGGCTCCAAATGAATCACTACTGCGCAGACTCAGGCTCCAAATGAATCACTACTGTGCAGACTTGGGTTCCAAATGAATCACTACTGCTCAGACCTGGGCTCCAAATGAATCACTACTGCGCAGACTGAGGCTCCAAATGAATCACTACTGCGCAGACTCAGGCTCCAAATGAATCACTACTGTGCAGACTTGGGTTCCAAATGAATCACTACTGCTCAGACCTGGGCTCCAAATGAATCACTACTGCGCAGACTGAGGCTCCAAATGAATCACTACTGCGCAGACTCAGGCTCCAAATGAATCACTACTGTGCAGACTTGGGTTCCAAATGAATCACTACTGCTCAGACCTGGGCTCCAAATGAATCACTACTGCGCAGACTGAGGCTCCAAATGAATCACTACTGCGCAGACTCAGGCTCCAAATGAATCACTACTGTGCAGACTTGGGTTCCAAATGAATCACTACTGCTCAGACCTGGGCTCCAAATGAATCACTACTGCGCAGACTGAGGCTCCAAATGAATCACTACTGCGCAGACTCAGGCTCCAAATGAATCACTACTGTGCAGACTTGGGTTCCAAATGAATCACTACTGCTCAGACCTGGGCTCCAAATGAATCACTACTGCGCAGACTGAGGCTCCAAATGAATCACTACTGCGCAGACTCAGGCTCCAAATGAATCACTACTGTGCAGACTTGGGTTCCAAATGAATCACTACTGCTCAGACCTGGGCTCCAAATGAATCACTACTGCGCAGACTGAGGCTCCAAATGAATCACTACTGCGCAGACTCAGGCTCCAAATGAATCACTACTGTGCAGACTTGGGTTCCAAATGAATCACTACTGCTCAGACCTGGGCTCCAAATGAATCACTACTGCGCAGACTGAGGCTCCAAATGAATCACTACTGCGCAGACTCAGGCTCCAAATGAATCACTACTGTGCAGACTTGGGTTCCAAATGAATCACTACTGCTCAGACCTGGGCTCCAAATGAATCACTACTGCGCAGACTGAGGCTCCAAATGAATCACTACTGCGCAGACTCAGGCTCCAAATGAATCACTACTGTGCAGACTTGGGTTCCAAATGAATCACTACTGCTCAGACCTGGGCTCCAAATGAATCACTACTGCGCAGACTGAGGCTCCAAATGAATCACTACTGCGCAGACTCAGGCTCCAAATGAATCACTACTGTGCAGACTTGGGTTCCAAATGAATCACTACTGCTCAGACCTGGGCTCCAAATGAATCACTACTGCGCAGACTGAGGCTCCAAATGAATCACTACTGCGCAGACTCAGGCTCCAAATGAATCACTACTGTGCAGACTTGGGTTCCAAATGAATCACTACTGCTCAGACCTGGGCTCCAAATGAATCACTACTGCGCAGACTGAGGCTCCAAATGAATCACTACTGCGCAGACTCAGGCTCCAAATGAATCACTACTGTGCAGACTTGGGTTCCAAATGAATCACTACTGCTCAGACCTGGGCTCCAAATGAATCACTACTGCGCAGACTGAGGCTCCAAATGAATCACTACTGCGCAGACTCAGGCTCCAAATGAATCACTACTGTGCAGACTTGGGTTCCAAATGAATCACTACTGCTCAGACCTGGGCTCCAAATGAATCACTACTGCGCAGACTGAGGCTCCAAATGAATCACTACTGCGCAGACTCAGGCTCCAAATGAATCACTACTGTGCAGACTTGGGTTCCAAATGAATCACTACTGCTCAGACCTGGGCTCCAAATGAATCACTACTGCGCAGACTGAGGCTCCAAATGAATCACTACTGCGCAGACTCAGGCTCCAAATGAATCACTACTGTGCAGACTTGGGTTCCAAATGAATCACTACTGCTCAGACCTGGGCTCCAAATGAATCACTACTGCGCAGACTGAGGCTCCAAATGAATCACTACTGCGCAGACTCAGGCTCCAAATGAATCACTACTGTGCAGACTTGGGTTCCAAATGAATCACTACTGCTCAGACCTGGGCTCCAAATGAATCACTACTGCGCAGACTGAGGCTCCAAATGAATCACTACTGCGCAGACTCAGGCTCCAAATGAATCACTACTGTGCAGACTTGGGTTCCAAATGAATCACTACTGCTCAGACCTGGGCTCCAAATGAATCACTACTGCGCAGACTGAGGCTCCAAATGAATCACTACTGCGCAGACTCAGGCTCCAAATGAATCACTACTGTGCAGACTTGGGTTCCAAATGAATCACTACTGCTCAGACCTGGGCTCCAAATGAATCACTACTGCGCAGACTGAGGCTCCAAATGAATCACTACTGCGCAGACTCAGGCTCCAAATGAATCACTACTGTGCAGACTTGGGTTCCAAATGAATCACTACTGCTCAGACCTGGGCTCCAAATGAATCACTACTGCGCAGACTGAGGCTCCAAATGAATCACTACTGCGCAGACTCAGGCTCCAAATGAATCACTACTGTGCAGACTTGGGTTCCAAATGAATCACTACTGCTCAGACCTGGGCTCCAAATGAATCACTACTGCGCAGACTGAGGCTCCAAATGAATCACTACTGCGCAGACTCAGGCTCCAAATGAATCACTACTGTGCAGACTTGGGTTCCAAATGAATCACTACTGCTCAGACCTGGGCTCCAAATGAATCACTACTGCGCAGACTGAGGCTCCAAATGAATCACTACTGCGCAGACTCAGGCTCCAAATGAATCACTACTGTGCAGACTTGGGTTCCAAATGAATCACTACTGCTCAGACCTGGGCTCCAAATGAATCACTACTGCGCAGACTGAGGCTCCAAATGAATCACTACTGCGCAGACTCAGGCTCCAAATGAATCACTACTGTGCAGATTTGGGCTCCAAATGAATCACTACTGTGCAGACTTGGGTTCCAAATGAATCACTACTGCTCAGACTCTGGCTCCAAATGAATCACAACTGAGCAGACTCAAGCTCCAAATGAATCACTGCTGAGCAGACTCAGGCTCCAAATGAATCACTACTGAGCAGACTCTGGCTCCAAATGAATCAATACTGTGCGGACTTGGACTCCAAATGATGTCATTGGTGCAAGATGACAGAGGCCATACTGGGATGGTTTGGTTTCACTTTTCTATAGTGGAAAGAAGTGGAGACACATTGTCCATGTTTTTTTGTTTTAAGTTTATGGTGGCCACTATAGAGTTTCATAGACACTTCCACAATTTAAAAACCAGATGCCAATCCAATTCGAATCAGTTAATGGTTGTAATTCAAAAGTTTCTTAAGAACACATTGATTTATGTATACAGAGTATATTAACAATCAAATAATACATGATTGATTCTGATAAAGGGTGTGTTTTTAAATATGATGCCAGTTGGGCATAATTATACGTTTGTCAGCAGGTGCAATGCACATACAGTATATATGTTCATCAAGCACTGGTGAACCGCTTAGAGCTGAATTTAAACCTGAAAAAAAAAAAGCATGAGCCTACATGCTTAAGGGGTCCCTCTGCATTCCTACACTTTTCTCTTCTCTTTCTTTCTCAGCAGGGAGTGTGTTGGCCCTGCATCGTACAGGTTAGCGTCCTCGCCTGGGCAGCCAGGGCAATCATGTGTGACAGAGGGCCACTCATTAAATAATGTAGAATGGAGCGTTCATCTAAGGTGCTGTCATAGTGTGTTACATAGATGAGTGCACTGTGTACTATACTGCTCCCATACCACATTCCCCCATGCCAGCAGAGCACTAATTACTTCCAGTTTTGTTCAGAAGAAAGAAAACATATGCATAAGCATATGCTACTTCCAAACAATCTAATTTTCATTCATAAAATGTGAAATAATAATCATTTATTTTTTAAATTGTAAAGTATGTATGCATCAGGGTATGAGTTTGTTGTATTGCCTTTTGTTTATTAAAATTGTAATACAGTAATTTTAACTGTAAATACAGTAAAATATAATGCAATATAATACAATATAGAATAAATATAGAATATCTTATTTTAAAATATGTAATTCAATTAAAATATAATTATACATACAATTATTTTGATTTAATCTATTTTTAGTTTATTTTTGGGTGAGATCTACATATTATCTCACTAAAATCGTCATTACATATTATTTTCTTATTTGCATCCTCACTCACATTGAAGTGTATAGTATTATACTAGCTAGTATATTACTAGTGTGTAGTAGAGTAGAGTATTTTGTGGACTTTGTAACTTCATTTAGTATTTCTTCATTTCTCTGGAATGAGAGATGGCATTTTTATTGTATAGTCAAACGCATATTTGCTAACCATTAAGCAACATTTTAACATTCTGTCATAAGGCAAGTCTCATAGCATGTAGTTTAACACATTTATGCTTTTATATTTCTGTAAAATATGCATTCCACACAGATAATGGTCATAATTTATTCATGCCTTCAGAGTGACTGGGTATAAATAATTTAATCTGCATTATTAATGTTAACTTTGAACATGTAGATTCATAATTCTGAGTATACTGAAGTCTGCCTTTCAATGCTTCTGAAATGTAAAACACTAGGATGTGGTCCAAATCCTTCTGTGAAAATATTCTTAAAGAAATGAAGCCCATAGTTGTTAATGTTAACAGCACCATGCACAATACATTCTCAGCACTGTCACAAGGGGAGCTATAGCATGTGCCACTGTCTTTAAGGCTATAGTTCCCCTTCTAGGGAACTTGCGCTGCGTCCTCTAGCAAACACTTTGGGGAATGCTGCCAGCATGACCGGTTTCTGAAGCATGTGTGAAAATCTCCAATCATATTGGTCCAAGTAGTCCATGACATCATAGGCGGGTGCCCGGAAGTATAAAAGGGCACCTGCTGAACACGTCACCCACTTTTGTTGTCTTCAGGAGACGTTTTTTTTGCAAGCAGTGTGTACTATGTCTGTGAACCGGGCGACTGTTTCAAGAAGTGCGTTCCTCCGTGTCCTGTCAGGTGTTCCTGACACCTGAGGGCACGCATGAATTGAGCGTTATATGCCTGGGTGAGGAGCACGCGCATTCGGTGCTTGAGGGCTCCGAATGCGTGCATTGTGAGAGATTCACTATGCGGAAGCTCCGATCATGTTTGTCTCTTTTCTCGATGGAAGAGGGGCAAGCATCTGCGCCTCGTAGGTCGGGTCCCGTTGCTGTCGAGGCACGGCGGAAACTCAGCTCGTGGGGATCGCAAGTCGAGTTTGCGGAGAAGTTCTAGAAAGGTATGGATCTTTCGGTTACACTTTATTTGAAGGTGTCCTTGTTCCAGTGTAATTATACATATACGTACTGAGTAATATTAATTAACTACATGTACTTACTACATGGTTAGGGTTAGGATTAGGGTTTGGTTTAGGGTTACTTGCATGCAATTATGCACAATTAATTGTTATTATAATAGTAAGTACATGTAACATATGTAACAAGGACACCTTAAAATAAAGTGTTACCGATCTTTCAAAGATTCCGGCCATGAGCTCAAGCGCGGCATGTGATCCAGACACTCTTTCACTGGAGTCATCTGATCCCGACAGCGCGCTGCTGGGCTCTTCTAGTCAGGATGTTGATGAAGAGACTGATGGTGTTGGTGACGATAATGAAAGTGCGAACACCGAGTCGTCATCGGCCACTCCCAGCCACACATACGGGGATCTGCTAGAAGTGATGGATCACGCTACTAAGTGGCTTGATCTTGCTTGGTCGCATGAAAGGCCTAAGCCTGTCCGCGGCCAACTAGATGAGCGTTTTCTGGCCGGTCTTGATCGTCCCTCCACCAGGAGTCTTCCGTTTCTTCCTGATCTCCACTCTGAGATATCTAAATCCTCTGGGAAACCGTATTCATTTTGATTACATCCCTTTGAACACACTGATTATGCTAATGTTGAGGGTGTGGCCGAGCGTGGATACGCAAGGATGCCCCCTGTTGAAGAGACATTTGCAAGCAATCTCTCACAGGGTGAGTCATGCTCTTTAAAGATTCCTGCCTTGCCATCTTAACTTTGGTTTGGATGTTCCCCTTAGCTGAATTGGGTTCCCCATTTTTGCAAGGTTATGTGAGCGGCCCGGGGCGTCAATGGCTTGGCCCCTTTCCGAGGAAAGGTTAGGTCTATGGCTGTCACTTACTTGGTGCTGTCTCACCAGGTGACAGGCAAGCGCCTCGGCATGGCATAGTTGGCATTTTGTTCCCCAAAGTGTCCACTAGTGGACGCAGCATGAGTTCCCTAGAAGGGAATCGTCTCGGGTTACACATGTAACCATGGTTCCCTGAGAGCGAACGAGATGCTGCGTCCCCTCGCCATGCCTTCGGCCTGCCTGTTTCATGTCTCCTTCAGACAACTAAGTTGGTGACATGTTCAGCGGGTGCCCTTTTATACTTCTGGGCCCCCGCCTATGATGTCACGGGCTACTTGGACCAATAGGATTGGAGTTTTTTCACATGTGCTTCAGACACCGGTCATGCTGGCAGCATTCCCCAAAGCATCCGCTAGAGGACGCAGCTTCTCGTTCCCTCTCAGGGAACCATGGTTACATGCGTAACCCGAGACGTTTTCTCATTTCACTGTCAAGGTGGAGTAACAGTTTGAAAGGAGTCCTGCTGAGCAGGTTAGTTAAAGTTACTAAAACCAGGGACGCGGGAAGTAGGGGTGCTGAGGGGGCTGCAGCACCCCCTGTTTTCACATGGTTGCAAATGCAACGCCAAGTTTGTTCATTTAAATTTATTCAGTTTTAGCATTTAATAATGTATTTGTAATGATCTCTGAAATGTAAATTGTAAGTGGGCTATAATAAACCCATGTTTATCTTTATAAACATGATTCATTTTACTTGTGATGTTTTCTATATGGGATGATTAGCCTAATCCTCATGAACACGTGATGCTGGCACGTGGTATCAGACATAAACTATACAGAATGAGAACAAGGTTAACTTTAATACAAGGAGATAATGGTGCAAAAACAAATTTCAGATTTTTTTAAATGCTCTTCCCAGCAAAAACTTTCCAAAATCGGCATCCACACCAGTACGAGCACCGACGTAAGTGAACAAGCTCCAGCACGAGCACAGAGACAAGTAACAGTTAAGCCTAGCGGACCCAGCCCAACCCCCGAGATTGATCAGCTACTATCGATAATTTCAAAAATGTGATATGCAGTCAAATTTCTCAGTGTGTATGCCACTTAAACGAGTGTTCATATCGACGCGGTTGTAGTGCTTTGTGGGGATGTCAAATGAGGTGACCCCCCCCCCCCCCTTCACCCAGCACCCCCAACCGAAAACATCTTCCCGCGCCTCTGACTAAAACTGACTTGTTTATAGCTAAGTGGAATTATTAACTTATTCTTTTCAATGAGTCAGTCATTGTGTCTTTAAAAAGCCTAATAGAGGCACACTTGATTAAAGAAGCTGAGCATGAGTTGTGTTTCACTGAAAAGACAAAAATGAAATGAGCATGAGACAATATTGCATTTACAGCAGGTTCTTGTGAAATGCCTCTTTTGTGTTGTCAGAACAAGCATTTAACAATAATGATGCTATGATTAATGTAGGTACGGTTGATCTGCAACTCATGCAGAGATCAGGTCTGTAGATAATTATCTATTTGGTTTTGTTATGGGGTTGAAAATACCCTTTCACAAGCTAGCAAATGTCCCTGTAATGAACTTTCACATCCGCTGAAACGTTATCATTACTGACAATCGTTACTCACTCGGCGATCAAACCACACCATTTGTATAAAGAATTTGACTTGACATTTTTTTGACCTTGAACTTTTCCACTTTTTATAAAAACAAAATAATTATCATGCTCCACTCACTCAGCTGATTTGTGATTTAAAGGAATAGTTCACCCAAAAATTGCATAAAGTGACCAAATGGCTAACCAAATTTCCATCTAAACTAGTCTACGGTTGAATCTCCTCTTCCTGGTTTAGTTGTTCAGTAAGAACATAAGCTCATATATTAACCATTCAGGGCTGTCCTGTAGTCAAAATCATTCTAGTACAGTGAAACATTTCATTGTGTGCTATTACAATGTTTTGTAATTCTATAATCTGTAACTCTATTTTATTTTGTATACCCCTGGCATTTTTGTATTTAATAAAGTCAGAAATCAGAAACGGAGTGCATATTTCGTAATACCGCTGTAGTTTTTAACAGTTCCAGTGAAAACAAATGAGACCAGAAGGATACTTGTCATGGCACATTCAGTGATGGTGATTAATGACTTTTTAATCAACTTTTTGCCTTCAATGGTCTTACAAAATTACAAATATTGCATGTACTCTCAATCAATATGAAATCAGGAAAACTGCATGCAGAATTAAATATTTCTTGCATCCTTAATGAAAGCACATTTAAGTCAAAACCAAACAGGTTGAACTGGTAAACAGATTGAAAAACACATTAAAGTGCAACCTTCTAACAGTGAATAAATAAACAGGCAGGGCAAATCACCTCAAACAGATACTGCATTAAAACATTTAAAGCTTATTGTATTGTTCAAGCAAATTAGCCATAATTAAGCTAAACAGATATGATCCTTTAACGTGTTTGCACACATTTAAAAAACAAAACAAAACAGACAGGTAAAAGGTTAGGGCCTCTAAAATTCCTTGCCGGGTATAGCCCTTGTTGTCAATTATAATTTCCAATTATTTGTTATTTGCTAATTAGCAAATGGCTGTTATGCAAGGCTACTTACAGCACATTCACTGCAAAGAAAGTCCCTTTGGAGCAACCGTGGTTGGTTAAGTGCCTTGCTTATAGCACAATGATGACAGGGTGTGAATAAACGACATTTTAGTAACACTTCACAGCAAGGTTCCATTTGCTAACATTGGTTAAAATAATAATTCACCCAAAAATGAACATTTACTGAAAATGTACTCACCCCCAGGCCATCCAACATGTAGATAAGTTTGTTTCTTCATCTAAACAGATTTGGGGAAATTTTGTATTACATCCCTTCTGACCAATGGATCCTTTTCAGAATGGGTGCCGTCAGAATGAGAGTCCAAACAGCTGATAAAAACACACAATAATTCGATTTCAAAACCGTATGAAACATTAATGTCAAGTGTAGCTTACAATCTCAACTTGTACACATGCTGTAGGTATTAAAAACATTTTATTTTCTTTATCTTGGTCACTCTCATAAGTCATTGACCCTAAAGTTTGCATCAATCTCGTTAATTGTCTTATAAGAAATCATACTTATTATTCACATAACAATAGTTGGCCGACATGAACACGATGGATGGCAATCTCACTACATCAGAGTTCTGAATCGACTTGGAGTCCATGCAATCAGTGCGACAATTAACTTAATGAAGAGCGGATGCATAAGGAAGTCACACTTAGTGCCTAAGTAACACTGATGCCTTGAATATTCATGTTCTGGCAGCTCGCAGATTCATAATGCCTTGCACCACTGAATACCAATAGCTGCATTTCCCGCCAAACACAATATCTGCCTGTGCACGCTCACACTCTAATCGTGCTCATTGAGCTCATTATTTTTGGTTCGCTTTTCTCACAGGCATAACATCTGCCTTGTTGAAAGGCACAAAGCAAGCCATAAAACAAGTCACATAACTGTTTAATATCTATTCAGAGAAAATTGTAATTGCTTAGATCAGGGGGTTTCAAACTTTTTGATGCCAAAGTCTGGGGATATGATGATTTAAATAAAAATTGAAGTATAAATTGAGCACAGTTTCAGAGATTATTGAGAGTTTATGTTCAAAGAAGACCAATATGAGAAGCAGGATACTTACACTAAGAAGTCTCCATTGGCTCTCATTTTATTTTATTAGTATCAGGGAAAAACAACTGATAAATTACAGAAATGTCATGTTCTTGTGTAGTTAATTAAACCACACGCTATTAGTATTATCAAAAAGGCACTGGATTATGTAAGTCAAAATGTAGCACAGGGCCGACCTCAGCTGACAAGGGGCCCGATGTGAGGTAGGGAGCGGGGCCCCACTCGGTCCATTCGCGATCGC
>NW_015542400.1:223169-226133 GCF_001515605.1 Sinocyclocheilus anshuiensis | reverse complement strand
TAGTGGGGGGAGGGTTATGGGTGGGATTTGGGGTCCCCCGGGAGTCCCCCTCGGTCTGTTAGCCGCAGGGCCCGGTGTGACCGCACCAGTTGCACCCCCCTAAAGACGGCCTTGTGTAGCACAACAACAACGCATTGCAAAACGTAGCTTGTTGTTAGCTCTAGTTAGCATGCTCTCAAGCATAATATAACAAACTATCCCCCTACATGACAAAAACATGGCTAACTTTTAATTTACAACTGGAAAGTAGTCCAGCTCTTTCTTCCATGAATTATAGAGATATCATTTCTAGAAAAAGGATTAGGTAGCTTAAATCTAGCATGAGTTCCGGTCCTTGTTTCTGACTGGTTGAGCCGCGTTCGCAGCTGTTGTAAATTACTCTACAAACATACACCTTTATTTACTTCTGTGTGTTGCTTGAGGAACACACTGTTTCTGAGGAACTACATTGTTTGGTGGAAGAATACTGTTTTTATTAATATCATTACACTTTATTTGCTCGGTTTTATTCTTCACTTTGGTGGGACACTAAGGCAGACTCAAGACTGTGGTTATTGAATATGCAACATATAGTTCATATGGAATGCTCTGCAAAGAGTTGTAGTATCTATTTATGACCTGTTCATTAGGTAGCAAGATGTATCTCCTTAAAATTGTAAAGTAGCCTACTCATATCTAGCGTATTACTATGTAAGTATTCATCTTATAGGTAGTGCTGACCGAATTTGTTTCTTATCTCTGTTTTGTTCGGCTCTGGTTTATTTTTTATGTTGTGTGTGTGTGTGTGTGTGTGTGTGTGTGTTCTTCTGAAAATCTAATAAAAAGTAAATAATACAAAAAAAATCAGAATTGCGAGATATAAACTCACAATTGTGAGAAAAAAAGTCAGAATTGCGAGTTTATATCACGCAATTCTGAGAAAAAAAGTCAGAATTGTGAGTTTATATCACGCAATTCTGTGAAAAAAAGTCAGAATTGTGAGTTTATATCACGCAATTCTGAGAAAAAAAGTCAGAACTGTGAATTTATATCACGCAATTCTGTGAAAAAATTCAGAATTGTGAGTTTATATCACGCAATTCTGTGAAAAAAGTCAGAATTGTGAGATAAAAAGTCGCAATAACCTTAAAAAAAAAAAAAATTCAGTGGCGGAAACGGGCTTCCATACTTGTCACTATTGTGCCCCTCAGAAAAATAAAATCTTATAGTTGTAAATGGCTTTGGACAAAACAAACAAATAAAACTGAAAACATTTCTAATGTCACCGCATTATCTGCCCTTGGAAACTTGTGATATAGGTCTTTTATTTATTTATTTATATTGGAACTAGCTGGCCTTACCTTACCTCTAATGGCGACTGAATCGATTTGAGCCAATGAAGTCCTGCCAAAATACTGATGTACGACTCAACACTGCCATCTGCTGTCTAACAGATGAACTGAGTTGGTTTTTCGAGAGGAAATGGCTCATTCCTTTGGCAGGAAGACGTCTGTGACATCAGCTGGAATTTCCTTCCAGCTGTCTGAAATGAGAGCAGATGTAAACATGCACTGCTGACTCTATCTATCTATCTATCTATCTATCTATCATCTAAAATAGCTTTCTTTTCATATCTACAGAAAATGCAGCAAATGCAGCTAATATTTCTGAAGCCATCAGAGTTTCTGTCTTTGTGTTGTTTCAGCAGTCATCTCACACTTCAGATCGGCTCTGAAATGAATGAATCTTGCCTTGAGGAACTAAAGTCACAGTATGTTCTTTTAGATTAAAACCAGGTGCTCTGAAGCTCTGGTATTAGGACGTAACCCATGTGTCATATGACAGTAGACCGTTGCTGTCTTCAAAGGACTAAGTGTGAAGGAAATGGTTCATCTGACAAGATCATTTATGGCTGTGTTGTTTGTGAAGTACAGACCATGGTGTGGTAACGTCATTAATGTGTGCTTTAATATTTAGTCATGCTAAATGAAAGCATAGTCACAGAGCTAAGCCCTAGCCCTTGCATTACATCTGAATTCTGGGTATGACTGTAATGTTACAAAGCAAATTAATAAATGACTAATATATATATATATATATAATATATAAAACACATATGAGGTAGCCCTGTCATGTATATTTATAAAATGATAAAACTCTATGGGCATTTTCATAAGTTTTTTTTTTTGGTAAGCCAAGTTAGAAATAATTTGTTTATATTATTGAAATTTAATTGAAAACACTAGAAATTGTGAAATAAAAACACTTTTAAAAATCAAAAACTTTGAATATTGTTGTGGAACCATGCTTTAAAAAAAATAAAGCATGAGGACATGGGTAGTTCAACAAAAGAATGTTCAATCAAAAGTTGCAGTTTTATTTCATTAAAACAGCCCATGAAACAGCACAAGTGTAACACCCTACCAAGTTGCTCACAGATTTTCCACAAGACAGGATTGATAGAAACATTTGTACTCATCTGGATATACAAAACAAAGTTACCTTGTGTATAAATATAACTCTCTATCCGAGAGGACAGTCGTGGCACCTTAAAATGAACAAAAAGCCCAAACATACAGTCCACAGGTCAGAAAGATTTGTTCCGTCATTTTGACTCTTTAAGATCCATTTCGAACGACGCTTAACCTGGGCTCTGCCTCATGTATTTCAAAAGATAAATGTGTGAAAGCAAATAAATTAGAAATGGAAACAAAATCCAGCCATCAGTATTCACTCTACAGAACACTGATCTGCAGACTCGAGATTCTAGATGTTAGTGGGTGAAATGCATTCAGAACAAATCGACTCACAAAACTGGCAGCAGTCTGCATTAAAGTCTTAAATATGAAGAATATTTGAAAAACTTTCCAATAAAGACTGTCATCAATTACTCATTCATCAAATTTTGATGTTAAAAGCATGTAAAGTGTGTGTGTGTACACACACATGCATATTACATATATATATATATATATATATATATAT
>NW_015542400.1:213677-217237 GCF_001515605.1 Sinocyclocheilus anshuiensis | reverse complement strand
CACTTTTAAAGCATGAGGACATGGGTAGTTCAACAAAAGAATGTTCAATCAAAAGTTGCAGTTTTATTTCATTAAAACAGCCCATGAAACAGCACAAGTGTAACACCCTACCAAGTTGCTCACAGATTTTCCACAAGACAGGATTGATAGAAACATTTGTACTCATCTGGATATACAAAACAAAGTTACCTTGTGTATAAATATAACTCTCTATCCGAGAGGACAGTCGTGGCACCTTAAAATGAACAAAAAGCCCAAACATACAGTCCACAGGTCAGAAAGATTTGTTCCGTCATTTTGACTCTTCATTTCGAATTTCGAACGACGCTTAACCTGGGCTCTGCCTCATGTATTTCAAAAGATAAATGTGTGAAAAATTAGAAATTAGAAATGGAAACAAAATCCAGCCATCAGTATTCACTCTACAGAACACTGATCTGCAGACTCGAGATTCTAGATGTTAGTGGGTGAAATGCATTCAGAACAAATCGACTCACAAAACTGGCAGCAGTCTGCATTAAAGTCTTAAATATGAAGAATATTTGAAAAACTTTCCAATAAAGACTGTCATCAATTACTCATTCATCAAATTTTGATGTTAAAAGCATGTAAAGTGTGTGTGTGTACACACACATGCATATTATATATATATATATATATATATATATATATACACATACATATATATCATCAAAATTGGATGTAGAAGCAAGTCATACAGGTGAAAAAAGTGAGTAAATAAAGCATTTTTTATTTTGGCTGCAATATAGCTTTAAATAGGCTTGCAAAAGATGCACAAAGGGTGATTTTTGTTTTGTTTTGTTTAATTTGCCTAGTGCATGATAGAATATAGTGTGAAAATGTGTGAACATGTAGGCACTCTTACTGACCCAAGTGTATGAACGAACACAGACCGAACAAATCAACAGCAAATCAGGAATGTAATGAAAAACAGTTTCAAGAAAGAAGAATTACTACTGTAGTTTGCAAAGAATATTCTGGAGTGAGATGCTTGCCTGAAACACAAAAGCATTAAAAAGATGTTGTGTAGGAAGAGAGGTGTGCCCTCTGCACTGATTACACATTCTTCTCTTCAATAAACCCACTTACTGGCTCTGTTAAAGAAAACTATTTTGGAAAGAACAATAGAATGTGGTCCACATTAAAGAACAAGAATCAAATTTTAACCTGCATTATGTAAGCAAGAATATTTCTCAGAGTAGGTGGGCAGGTAAAAAAAAAAAAAAAAACTGCAGGAGAAATTAAATCCACATTCTCTCAGAACATGATGAACACTGGAAACACTCAGTGAGAGGGGGTGTTACAAAAGCAGTCCTCAAATAAAAGGTTGCGTACTGGTGGTCATTTTGTCCATTAAAAGAGGTTGAGAGTTCAAAAAACAGAGATGAGGGCAAAGACTCCGTACAGCAGGGCGCAGGGATACGCCACCAGCAGCTGCTGCCCATCCATGGCCAAAGCAGAGATGAAGATCTTAGAGGCTGAAAAACTGCACCAACCAATGATGGTAGCAGTTAAAATCATACCCAACATGCCCCTGAAAGACACAGGAAAACACTTGTTTAAGGTTTATTATAAACCAGCTCAAATAAGATTAAAATGATGGAACTGCGATATATATTCATATAAATTATAGGATTATTAATTGATATTAATACATATGTTTAACACTTTACGTTATGCATTAAAACACACCACCAGTCAAAAGTATGGAATTAAGATTTGGAATGTTTTTGAAAGAAATCTTCTATGCTCATCAAGGCTGCATTTATTATAGCAAAAAACAACAGCAACAATATATATATATATAATATATAACGACATATATAATATATATATATATATTAGGGCTGCGCAAAAAATCTCGCAAATATGAACGTGGTTTTGCGCCGCTCGTCAGTGAACAACGGCTCTGTGTAGTTAATGCTGCTCAATGTGAAAGCCCGCAGGTGATGGAGATTTGCCGCTGATTACAGAACTGGCTTTTCTGACAAGATGCGCGTTAAATATCGCATGTGATTTATCGTGCAGCCCTAATATATATGGAAACCATGATACAGTATTATTTAAAATTTTGTTGTAAGATTAAAAAAAATAAGCTTTTATTCAGCAAGGATGCAAAAAAAGTCAAAAGTAACAGTAAATACATTTATTAGGCTACAAAAGATTTGCATTAAAAAAAAAACAAGTTCTTTTAAACTTTCTATACAACAAACAATCCTGAAAAATGCGCATCATGGTTTCCCCAAAAATATTAAGCAGCAAAAACTTTTCAACATGGATAATAAAAAGAACTATTACTCTAAATTTCAGCTTTGCATCACAGGAATACATTACATTCTAAAATATATTAAAATAGAAAACAGTTCTTTTCTATTGTAACAAAATGTCAAAATATTCCTGCTTCTACTGTATTTTTGTAGGCTTGTTGAACATAAAAGACTTCTTTTTAAAACCATAAAAAGTCTCAATTATTCCAAACTTGTGTAGACAGGTAGTGTATTTGTATGAATTATTTATACTATCATATAAACACATCTTACTGTAAGGAAAGGAGGACCCCGAAACTGGACAGGATGATCATGGGTAGCAGGCAGTAACCGAGAACACTAGCCACACAGCCGAATGACACCCCCGTCATGCTCATGAGGTTGAGCAGGCAGTACATGCCGAGGCACCCGATGGCACTGATACCATACACGTAACCGAACTGGATCTTACCCGTCTAAAATTAGGAACAAAAACATATTTGTTTGGCACTCTTAACATTTTACTTTATATTCTATCATTAATCATTCCGCTAGAATTTACATTAATTTAAAATATATATATATATTTATGAAGTACAAAATGATGAACAATTTTAGGCTAGAGACATTCAAAACAGACATGTGTCTTACCAAGAGTAGCGTCGCCGCAAAGGCCAAACAGAACACCATGGGACCAGCCAGGTCTGTTTCATTCATTATACTGCCATCTGCTGCCTTCAGCGGGTGCAGCACAGTCAGAGTCTTCTGCCAGATGTGGTCAAAGTTGATACCCAGCTCTGGAAACGGAAAATACATTTTCCTTTTTTCTTGCCCTATACAACTCACCACCATGCAGGATTTCCCAAATAGGGGTTCACGAGGGAAGGTGGAATGCTAATCAACAATCACACATTAAATGTAAAATTAAAGGGGTCATATGATGCGATTTCAATTTTTCCTTTCTCTTTGAATTGTTACAAGCTCTTGGTGCATAAAGAAGATCTGTAAAGTTGCAAAGACTAAAGTCTCAAATCCAAAGAGATAATCTTTATAAAAGTTAAGAGTCAATCACGCCTACCTAAAACGACTCGTTCTAACACGCCCCCACATGTCTACGTCACGATGTGGGAAGATTTGCATAACGCCGCCCAAATGTGCACGCAAAGAAAGTATTGTAAAGTACAGTAAAGTAAATGTTCTCGCTGTAGTATTGTTGCTGCTGCCATGTCGTGAAGACGCTGTGTTTCGTTGTGAAAGCGAAACTACTTTGTTTGGCCTTCCAAAAGAGGACGA
>NW_015542400.1:212064-212847 GCF_001515605.1 Sinocyclocheilus anshuiensis | reverse complement strand
ACGCCCCCACATGTCTACGTCACGATGTGGGAAGATTTGCATAACGCCGCCCAAATGTGCACGCAAAGAAAGTATTGTAAAGTACAGTAAAGTAAATGTTCTCGCTGTAGTATTGTTGCTGCTGCCATGTCGTGAAGACGCTGTGTTTCGTTGTGAAAGCGAAACTACTTTGTTTGGCCTTCCAAAAGAGGACGATATCCGCTTCGTCATGCCTGGAGTTGATCCGCGCTGAGGAAATAAAAAAAAAAACTTTGCGCTGTGGATCTGCATAAACACATTTCATTACACCAAATACACAAAATAATGTTCTGTTTAGCAACATCATATGACCCCTTTAAAATACACAAGCAGGGCTGCAATCGCAAATGAAACTCAAATTGCATGATGGCTAACTGCGATCATTAAATTGCTGGATTTAGTCTGGTGTGCTGCGTGACTCAGAGTGAAGCGCAGCACTGTTCATTTACACTGGCTTCCTGGGTTTTCAGTTTTGCAGTAATTGTTGCTCCATGCAAACTCATCTCTGCATTTGTGAACACTATGTATGCTGGATCACTCCGTCACATTTTCTACATTTTTTTTTTTTTGACATACGTTTTCAGCATTTTTTTCAGATTTGTAGCAAGAAGTGTTTTAAGCACAGACTTGTTTTGCACTAAAATAAAGGCTTGAGGGTTTAACATTTGAAAGTGAAGAATTTAAGACATATTAGTACTTAGTAACTTAAAATGAACATGAATGTGTTGTTAAATTATTAAAACATTAACTTAAAATCTCAGGGGG
>NW_015542400.1:208317-212054 GCF_001515605.1 Sinocyclocheilus anshuiensis | reverse complement strand
AAAAAAAAAAAAAAGTTTGGGAACCCTTGTACTATATTGTGGATGGTTAGCAAGGCATTGCTATATGGTTGCTAGAGTGTTGTAGCACAAATTAAAACACCAAAATATCTTAGTGTCCACACTGTCATTTTCCAAACAATTATCTGATCTGTTTGTTCAGGCAGTGTATTCAACATCCAATGTACAAACAGAATATGATTCACAAATATATGTTAGGAATTTCACAAAAGTGAATTAATTTCACAATAAAATGAAATTCACATTAAAAATAATATTAATAATAATTATTGTTAACAAATATGCTTGTCACAAACACAACCATGTCTGCCATTCTTTTGTGATCGCTTCCTTTATAATTGTGGACGGCTTCCTGTGCTTTTATCTCCACACTCATTTGGACTTTGAAACATTTCTAGCATCAAGACTTGCACACAAATCTAGTTTGTTTCCACTCACCATCTACTCGAGCCAATCAGATAACTCCATTGAAATGACAAATTTGAAGAAGTTCTCACTCCAACCAATTACATGTCTTGGCCCGAAATAACTTTGCTTAGTCAATAGTCATCTGCATTGGCTTAATTTGGAAATATAGGGTCCATAATAATTGGCACAGAAAAAAAAAAAAAACTACAACTAAGCTTTACATCTCTGTTATGGGAACAATTCGATACTGGATACAGATACATCATGGAAGCACATTATTCAAGATGGAACGAAAAGCCTCAATAAGTAGCTGGATCATAAGTAAATGGTCAATTTTGTGACAAACATGCGAGAAGAAATTGTAAACAATCAAAATGTGTGTATAATCCTGGTTTATCCCGATTTACTGATTCTGATAGAAATACAAAGGAAAAATTCACATAAAACGGTGTGTTTTAACCCCACAAACCATTTAGCTCCATAGCTCATAGAATTCAGTTCTTGTCATGGGCGCAAGAAGTCTGTTCCCGCCTTAAAACAAAACGGAACTGTGTGAAGCTACAATAAGCTACAACTGAGATTTGCGTGCACGTCTTGATATTTCAAAATCCACAAATTGCATGCAGTGATTCACAAATGGACAAGAAGCGATCTGCAAATGCATACTAAAATGCACAAATGAATGCAAGCCAGAGCTGTGTTTATGACATTAATTCACATTAATTCATTAATTGTGAATTGAATTCATTTTTTGAAAAACACCTAACATATACTTGTGACACTCATTCTATTCATTTGTGAATTTGTTACATTTTTGTGAATCAAATGTAGTCCCATATCTGATAAAATAGATATAACTTCTTGTTTTATGCATTTCCCCCTACATGTACATGACTTTGATTTGCCAGACAAAACTCACATTTTAATAACACTTTAACTGCTTCACTGCTTTTTTTTGTTTGATAATGAGTAAAGTTAATAGTGGTTAACAGTGATGCTTGCCTTAGCGAGCAAAACTAAAATTAGAAAATTAGAATTATAGGACAGAATTGAAGTCGAACACTACTACAAAGCATGATAAATGCACTTCTGATACAGGAAGACAACAGTGACCAGCAGTAATCGGTTAAGTGGCTTTCTCTGCGTCTCTCTGACTGATGACTGCTGGTCCATTTTAAGCACAGCTCTGAAGAACTGGGGCAAGTAGGTTTCTGCACAAAGAAAACAAAAATAACGACTTTATTCCACATTTTCATCTCTACTGCGTCACTTGTGGATGCGCATTCACGACAGTATCATCACGCCGGATCTGGGTCAGCGCCGCCACACTCGTCCACAAGTTGGAACAACACGAGGGTGAGTAATTAATGACAGAATTTTCATTTTTGGGTGAACTAACCCTTTAACTTCAGTATGCAAGGACACAGATGCGGTTTGTACTGAACACAACCCCAGGTGACACTTTTAGTTTTTAAAGCACAAAACGTTACACAATTATTAAACTGAACTGAATCAACAACGAACTGACTTGAACAGAAAAATTGACTGTTTACTACCGTTCTCTTTTTAGAGCTGCTTCATAGCAGAATTGAATTATGTTTGCATTACCGAAACACTATTTTCCTGTTTAACACTGTAAATCTGCTTTGACACCATCTGTATTGTATAAAGCACTATATAAATAAAGGTGACTTGAAGCTTAGTCTCTGTCTCTTACCCTCCAGCAACGGGGGCTCATCCTCAAAGCTGCTAGCGTACATGGACTGTGGGGAGGCTGGCGTAAAGGCTGGCGTGGGCTGGTAGATCTGCCCCATGTAAGGCTGCTGGGGCTGCATCATTCCCGGAGGCGCCGAGTAGCCCATCGGCTGTGAGTAGTCATACTGTTCGTATTGTCTATCAGATGCAAGAAAAGATTTATAGTCATAATTAGGTGACAGACATATAACATCTAGAGCCTACGGAAGCTAGGATACAAATAAGGCTAGTTAATTTACTGCAAACATGAAATAAGAATACATTGATTTGCATGCATTACGATATACTGATTATTCTCTAAAGCATTGTATACTATCGGCCAGCAATATATTTAATGTTGGATATATATACTACATCCAGCTTTACCTGCATACACACTACATAGCGTACACAATCCCAGCTGTGTGATTGTTTATATAGCCACAAAATGTAAACATAATTTTTTCACAGCTCTAAATATAAAGATGGACACGTATATCCAACTTTATGCACATACATACAGTATACTCACTGCTCTGAAACAATGTGTACCATGAAAAACGCTATACATATAAAATTGACTTGACTTGTTAAATAGTGCTATATATTAATAACATCAGAACTTTGTGCAAGGCTCAGGCCTACTTGCTGTATGGGTCATCTGTGTTGCTGTAGCCATATCCTCCTTGGTTCTGATCATCTACACTGTAACTAGACTGGTAAAAGTCTGTGTTTAAGTTGTCAAACCCTGACATTGCAAGCAGCCTGGAAGAAATTAAGCAGAAAAATAAGTCAGAGATGGACATTCAATATTATTAAAACTGACTGGTATCTAATAGTATCAAAGCCAAGACCGTTATTTGGGGGGTAGATTTTAGTTACGTTAAAGCCAACTACACTGATGTTCAAAAGTTTGGGATCAGTAAGAATTTTCATGTTTTTTAAAATAAGTCTCTTCTGCTCATCAAGGCTGCATTTATTTGATAAAAAATACAGAATAAAACCCCCAGTAAAATTGTGAAATATTATTGTAATTTAAAAAATATATTTTCTATTTTAATATTTTTTAAAACATAATTTATTCCTGTGATGTAAAGCTGAATTTTCATCAGTCATTACTCCAATCTTCAGTGTCACATGATCCTTCAGAAATCATTCTAATATGCTAATGTATTATAATATTTTTTTTGGAACCTGTGATACCTTTTTCAGGATTCTTTGATGAATAAAAAGTTAAAAAGAACAGCATTTATTCAAAATAGAAATATTTTGTAACAATATACACCACCATACAAAAGTTTGGGCTCAGCATTTTTTTCTTTCTGTTTTTGGAACAAATTAGGCTAATACTTTTATTCATCAAAGATGTGTTAAATTGATCATAGTAACAGTAAAGACTTATACTGTTAGACAAGATTTCTATTTTGAACAAATGCTGTTCTTTTTAACTTTTTATTCATCAAAGAATCCTGAAAAATGTATCAGTTTCCTCAAACAAAATATTCAGCATCACAACATTCAACATTAATAAGAAATAACATTAGATTACATTTCTGATGGATCATGTGACACTAAAG
>NW_015542400.1:207863-208242 GCF_001515605.1 Sinocyclocheilus anshuiensis | reverse complement strand
TATATTTTAAAGTATATTAAAATAGAAAACTGTTATTTTAAATTGTAATAATATTTTATAATATTACTGTTTTTTTCTGTATTTCTGATCAAATAAATGCAGCCTTAATGAGCAAAAGAGACTTCTTTTAAAAAGTAATAAAAACCTTACTGCTCTCCCAAACTTTTGAACAGCAGTGTATGTTTAAGATCTGATTTAAAATCACACATTCGAATGTTACTGTAACAATTAAGGATTAAAGCAAGCATTCATTAATAAGAACTGACGGATGATATTAAAGGGGTCATATGATGCTTTTTTAAAGATCATTATTTTGTGTATTTGGTGTAACAGAATATGTTGACATGCTTTAATGTTCAAAAAACACATTATTTTTCAA
>NW_015542400.1:203802-205176 GCF_001515605.1 Sinocyclocheilus anshuiensis | reverse complement strand
GTAGATATGTGGGGGCGTGTTAGAATGAGCCATTTTAGGGGGGCGTGGCAGAGTCTTAACTTTGATAAAGAATATCTCTTTGGTTTTGAGACTTTAGTCTTTGCAACTTCAGGGATCTCATCTATGCACAATCAGCTTGTAACACTCCAAAGAGAAAGGAAAACTTGTAATCGCATCATATGACCCCTTTAAAGAATCAAACACAAATGATCAGTGACTCCAAACAGATACAAAAATGGGTTACACTTTACTTAAAGGGGTGTGCATAAGACTGACATGACACCTTCATAATCATGACATGACACGTCATGAATATGAAGGGTTTTTTTATGCATGTTTATGACAACTGTTATTAAGTGTCATTCGCTCAGTATGTCATTTTTTCATGCAAAGATGACATTGTTTGAGATGTCTTTGTTATGGGCTATGGTTAGGGGTAAGGGTAGGTTTAGGTTAGGGTTATGTCAAATAATGTCATATTTGCATTAAAAATGACATAACTGAGCGAATGACACTTAATAACAGTTGTCATAAACATGCATAAAACCTCCTTCATATTCATGACATGTGTCATGTCTTGATTATGAAGGTGTCATGTCAGTCTTATGCACACCCCTTCAAGTATATCTATTATCACTGTCACACCCCTTCAAGTAAAGTGTTACCCAAAAATGTACCATTGGTATTCTCACAGCACATATCCAAAGAAACATGTTATACGTTTAAAACGAAAATGAACCACGGTAACGTAGTTGTTTTTTTTGTCAGAGGAACACTATATATTACAGATAAGGTTGTAAGTTAGTTAAAAGCAATGCCGCACTAATTCTATCTTTGCCATATTTGTAGAAATCACACATATTTGCAGTAGTTTCAGCACGAATGTTTGTTTTGTTTGGGTTCAGTTAGCACAGCTCCGCTAAAGCACTGCAACGACGCACTCAGCCACTGCCAGACACACATCTTCAAATATGCAACACAGCTCAAATATGAATATCTAGTGAGGAAGATTCTGGAGTTGTACTCACACCGTTAATCGCCCGAGACTCCGCCAACGCCGCTAACTACGTGTCAAGAAATAGCAGCACAATTTCCGGGTCATGGGTCAGATTGGGCTGCGGAAAACTGACGTGCGCCCTCTACGGGAGGATGCGCTCACTGCACACACAGGCATTTATAAACAATAAAAAAACAAGACCAGACAAGTCAAATGTCAGCCATTCAGTCATTGTCTAAAAAAAGAAACGAAATAAATAGGTAAATAACCTAATCTAAAAAAATTGTTTATTTTATTATCAGGAGACAAGCTGTTCTATTTGAATGAATGTCAATCTTCACACACACACACACACACACACACACAGACACACACAC
>NW_015542400.1:191647-203738 GCF_001515605.1 Sinocyclocheilus anshuiensis | reverse complement strand
TATATATATATATATATATATATATATATAACAAGCAGGGCATTGGGTGTTTCACATACCTCACAGGGGTTTACCACATATCTATTATCACTGTCAAACCCGTAGCACCATATTTGAAGTATACAATTACATACAACAGTTAATTCTGGTCATTGAATCTGCATTCCAAAAGCACTGATATAACAGTCCAAAAACACTGGAACTTGATACTGTCTGTATCACTCTGATTGTATAGGTATGCACATTCCAGACAGACTGTTAGGTTTTCAGTGCCTCTTTCTGTAGGTTACATCATTATGCCAGTAGATGGCAACAAGTGGCTGTCATCGAATCATTCACTCAAAGGATTTGTTCAATAACACTGAATCATTCAGGAACAAAATGTTTTATTGGTTGAGCAAAGGCAGACGAATTAACTGGCAACGTTGTGTCTACAATGCAAGTTATATAACTTATTATTTATTGAACTATTAAAGGAATAGTTCACTCAATAATGAACAGTTGTCAAAAATCTATCCATAATATTGCTTTCTCTAGTGAAAAATCCATCTTGTCTGAATCAGGAGAGAAATCAAACACTGTTTGCAAACGAAAACAGTCCAATAGAGTTGTAAGCAAATATATTGGTATAAGTAAAGCATTACAATATTGTGTTACTCCCTAAAAAAGTAACACATTATGTTACTTAGTTACTTTTTATGGAAAATAATATATTATGTTAATTTTGCGTTACTTTTTCCCATCTGGGCTGGGCTTGATTTTTGATATTTAATATAAAAAAATTATATTTTGGCAAATGTAAAAGCCCTTTCACACCAAAAGTGAAACGAATAAGCCTCAGGCTGAAGGAAATATGCATTCACATCTGTACAGTAGAGAAACAAACCTTTCAGCTGTCATTATGGATTGCATGAATAATAGGACACAGGAGAAGAAAGTTTGACATTCATAAAAAAAAAAAAATCCAAATGTTATGTTTATCTAAAGTCATTTTTGCTTATTAGTTTGGTTGAATTGGATCATCGAAGGTCAGCAGCAAAGACATTGGTTAATAAAATCGGATTAAATACATAAAGGATATTTGTGTTATTTAACATTATTGCAGGATTCTGAGTTTGCATTTCACTGTTTTTATTCATTTTGAGGAATACTGAATCTGTTTTTGTGCAAGTGCGATGTGCATGTTCACATTTACTGCACTTACTCCCAATTTCTCTCAACATGGGCTGTCAATAAATGGGAAAAGAAAGTAACTTATTTGAAACAGTAACTCAGATATTTTCTTGTAAATTAAAAAAGTAATGTGTTACTTTGCTAGTTACTTAAAAAAGTAATCTGATTACGTAACTTGCGTTACTTGTAATGCATTTGCTCTATAATGCTATTTTTGGCCAGAAGTGATGGTTCAAAGTTAAAACGTCTTAATGGTGTATTATTTTGTTTCTTACAAACACACAGCTTTTCACTGCACAGGATGTTAACTACAGTCATGTGGATTATTGTGATGTTTTTATCAGCTGTTTGGACTCTCATTCTGATGGCACCCATTCACTGTACAATGCACCGTGTGCAAGTGATGTAATTCTACATTTCTCCAAATCTGTTCCAATCTCATCTACATCATGAATGGCCTGCGGGTGAGCACATTTTCAATTAATTTTCATTTTTGGGTGAAATATTTCTTTAAGCAATATCACACAATTGTCCTTGTTACTCAATAACATGTAGAAACTGTCCAAACCTTGACGTAAAACGGAACCCTCTTTGTTTTGTTTTACTTATTTACATATATTTATTGTCTGTTTAAGTATTGGAGGCTTTATCAGCACAGCTGTAATCACCTTCGACCAAATTAAGCTGCATAAGGCCATAACACACTCTTTATTATGTGATATTGCTTTAATTATTATGATTTTAATCATATATGTTTTGATAGACTGTGATTGGCTATTGATGCACAGTATTATTGACACAGGCTACATATAAGTTGCTGTAAACTGCTTCGAACCCTGTGTAAGTGGCAGGAAATCAAAATAGAACACAAGGTATAGCTCAAGATACAAAAGCCAGTGAGTTGTTTGAACATGACTGTGTGAGCCCCTTCTCAGATTCTCTTGATTCTTTCATCACACTCTGCACGTGGATGCCAGCAGATTGGAGTGTAGGATGTAGAGTAAATATTCAGAAAGTGGAGGCAGAGAAGTCAAAGGCACTGACAGCACTGCAGAAAATTTCATTTTGAGATTCAAAAATTCCACAAGAACGGTGATAAACAATGTAGCACAGATACATCTTAAGGTGCTGACATACTTCCTGCCTTTGTTCTTGCAGGAACTGTCTTGGTTACAATAAGATGATGTTAACGTCAAGTCAAATGCCTACATTATCTGTAGGCTACGTATTTGTATGGAAAAATAAAAAATAAAAATCCAGGGTTTGTTCTTAAACTTGTTCTAATATTAATACATTAGCCCTCAGTTTCACAGACAAGGCCTAGTCCCAGATTAAAATGCATGTCTGGGCTGTTTTAACTGAAAGAAACACATCTACAAATATCTCAGTGCCATTGTTTTGTCTCAAGATGCACACGAGTAGTGTTATTTTCAAAGGAACATTTATAAAAGATACTTAAATGTCCTAATTGAACTATGGCCTAAACCTGGCGTAGTCTAAGCCCTGACAGTGAAGCCAAGCCTAGGAGTATTGTCAGTGATCAACTGGGATAAGTTTTCATTTGAAAAAATATTGAAGATCATTAGTTTTGTTCATTAAAAACACATTTGTATGCACGGTTAGTGAGAGAAACCCAATGACTTTCTAGTTATATATTATGCACATAATAGTACAACAATAAAGCTACAGATTGTGAAATTAAGCATTAAACAACTTAGCATGCTACATTTCTGGCATTAAAGGGATAGTTCAACCAAAAAATGAAAACTAATTTTTTCATAATTTTTTCATCATTCTCATCATTTTCTCACCCTCAAGAAGATGTTTTAAAGAACATGGTTAACAGTTGCTTGCCATTTGACTTCCATAATATGAAGTGCTTTTTGGAGCTTGACAGCCCTTGGTTCTCATCCACTTTGATTGTATGGAAAAGAGCAGCATGAACATTCTTCAAAACATCTCCTTTTGTGTTCCACATAAGAAAGTCATACGGGTTGGGAACAACACGGGAGTAAGGAAATGATGACGAAATGTTTATTTTTGGGCGAACTACTTGTTTAATGAAAGAAAATTGAAAAGCGTCAGTGTGTGCGCACACAAATCTAGGTCAGTGAATCGCCATTCTAATTACCTTCTGCTAATGTGTTGTGCTTTAATCCTGCGCTATTGCTGGATGGACGTGCAGATTACAGCAACCTGCTTTTTTTCAGCAAGCACACACACACACACACACACACACACACACACACAGGTTTGTTTTTATGGTTTATGGGGACTCTCCATAGGCGTAATGGTTTTTATACTTTACAAACCGTATTTTCTATTGCCCTACACCAACCCTACCCGTCCTCATAAACCACATAAACATGCACACACACACACACACACACACACACACACACACACACACACACATACATCCTCTCTTCACTCTGATTCCATGCTCTGACTGAATGCATCAGAGACCTGTGGAAATAGGGCATGTTTGTTTACAAACACACTGTTTCCTTTAAGGTCTGTTAGTGAGAACATAATTTTGGAAATGCTTAAGCATCGAACAGAGCAAACGAGCACCTCCAGACTCGTATGTTTTGCTTCCTCTTCATTCATTTATATTTCAAACCTTTTTGATTTGTGGGTTAAGGGCAATAAATAAGTCATTAGACTCCATGTGGAAGCTGTTCGACCGTGTGCGTATGTGTGTTTGTTAGCGCATGAATCTGAGCACGCTCCCTCGTTACCCTAAACAATTATCTCCCACATAAAGCCAGACGCCAAAATCTAGTAGCCCAGGGCATAACACATCATCACCCCTTCAAGTCTGTCAGTAAAATCCGTGCAGCACGATCTGTTGTTACGCTGCAAATTGCGAGTCAGCTGTGCCTTTCAGGGTTGAGAAGTGTGACGGGAAAAACAGCGCGACGCGAGGACAGGGTACCACAGGGGCATGGCAGCATCTAATGGAATCACAGGTGGCAGTGGCAG
The DNA here is from genome assembly GCF_001515605.1 of Sinocyclocheilus anshuiensis. NCBI lineage: Eukaryota > Metazoa > Chordata > Actinopteri > Cypriniformes > Cyprinidae > Sinocyclocheilus > Sinocyclocheilus anshuiensis. The sequence continues at coordinate 199,580 of NW_015542400.1, read as the reverse complement.
AGTCCCTCCGTGGCTGTGGCTCTGTCTCAATTATAGTCTAACCCCATGCGGCAAACAGGCCTCCTTAAAACCCTCCTCGAACAAATAATTCATCATCAGCTGCTCCTTGCTGGAGACCTGCAGGCTGACAAAAGTTAGCTTAGGATCCAGAGAGTGAATCATGCAATTCCCTCCAAGGCTCCAAAAATAGCAGAAGCCAGGAATGGCATACTATTGTATGCCTGGGCTTAATGAGATGCTGAGGATATGAAACCACATTAAGCAAAATGCGCAAGCAAAGTGGCATTTCAGTTTTAATGATTTGAATAGCTCGGCGTTTAAATACCTGCTACACATTTATTATAGAAAAAAAAAATCAGCTGCACTGCATCATTGTATGTATACGAATGAATTTATCATTGAGTTTTTATTGTCTTTCCAACCTACAGAGATATTTACATGCATTTCATGAACACTCATGCACAGTTTATTTTTGTGGGTCTCCTTGATATTTCATCTCTTTCTCCTAGACAGTGAGTTTAAACAACCTTGATCTCACGAGAAAACTTAACTTATTTTTGAGGTGGTGTTTTCATGATTTAGTGTGATGTGATTCATGTGGAAACGTAGGATTTTTAGAAGTAAGTAAGCATGAAGCTTTGAATTGCTGGCCATGCACTTACTGGTCACTGTAGTGCACATAGTTCACAATTTAAGATGAGGTTTTCTTCTGTTCATATATATAATTATGTATGCATATACTGGATCTGTTCTGTACCCCAGGGGGGTTTGACTTGCTGCTCTCCCCCGCTCTGTCCAAGCATGGCTGCATGGACAGGCGTGGGGAGTTTTGCCCAGAACAAAACCATACCGTCAACTCTAACTGTATGAAATATAATTGTAATAAACATACTTTGATGATGTGGACCTGACTGAAATCCACTATTGCGGTCCCTGAGTTCCGAACCTCTGTATTTTTTTAAGGTGTATATAATAAAAGTCATGAAATAATTGTATAATTTTAACTCTTCTTTGGTGCTGCGAGGATATTGTACAACGCCAAGAAAATCCACCTTTCTCATGAGCTGTCTCAGCAGACCAATAGTGCGTGTCAATGTCATAATGTTTGAAACAAGCTGGCGTGCTTTACTGTTCACAGACCAGGCCAAGAGTGAATTCCAGAGCGACACTTCAATTGATGACCATGAGATGAAAATATATAATTTATATGATTCATGTAATGTGATTCGTAACTGTCAACGTGACGATTGCCCTCAAACCCTCTGCCCCCAACAAGCTCAGTTTTGGGACCTCTGTATTTATATGTCCAGTGTACGGCCCTGATTGTTCAGCAAATTTCCAATGGCTAAATCAAGTCATTTCAATAAGAATCCACACAAACGTGAATTTCACATAAGGGCGAAAGATATCCCACGCAGATTTCACAACATTTGTCACACACATATGCCACATTGTCCCAACATAAACCTGCATGGTTTTGAAGTAACTTCTGTGCGAGCTGTGCTTTTCTGTACTGGCAATGGATCTTTTTTTGCCTGCAAAATTTCGCCAACATGTACACACCTTAACAGAGAATTCTTTCATCATTTATTCACCCTCATGTTGTCCCAAAGCTGTGTGACTTTCTTTCTTCTGCAGAACACAAAAGATAATATTTCGAAGAGCATCAGACTCAACTGACTTTCATTATATGGACAAAAACAAAGACTGAAACGCTTTTCAAAATATCTTCTTTTGTGTTCCATAAAAGAAAGAAAGTCATACAGGTTTGGAACGACATCAGGGTAAGTAACTGGTGACAGAAGCATTAAGCAACACAATTTTACTCTGAGTTGAAGAAAACGGGAAAAAAAACTTCAGAAGGTTACTTTAACCTTGACTGGTGAAGAAGAAGAAAAAAACTAAGCACATGGAGAAAAATAAAAACAAGACTCATGCTGATTACTGAATATCCCTCAAGGTACTTAATAGGAACGTGGTGCCACCCCTCTCCCGGGCCAAACTGTTGCTTAGCAACATTTCATCTAAAGGAAACGCCCACAAAGTAGGCTTAACATCATTCAGACAAAACACAACTAACATCCAAAGGTTATTACTCAGATTTAAAGAATGTTTATGGAGTTCCCAAGCTGAAAGTTATATATGTAAAGCAAATGTAGTGGCCATCAACTCAGTGCACTTTATGTTGACTATGTCCTATGGTTATACTACGGTGAGATTGCATTAAATAAGCACTTGGTTTGAGCAACCCTTATTAAGTCAAATAAAGAAATAAATACTAATAATAAATAAAATAATACAAATATAAGCAAATAAAGGCCTTGTGTGTTCTCTTAAGCGCCTGCTCCTGTCCCTGGAATCTTGTATTACAGATAAGCTCATACAGTATTTATCTTTGGGCCGTTTTAAGATTTCCTGTGCTGATTTGGGGGGAAATGTTTGATAAATGGAGCTGTATTCGTAGTCGTATTTGCCAAATTATTAAAAACACAAGGATCGGGTTACGCATAGAACTTTGTAAATAATGGGTTTTTATTCTGTGGATATCTATGGATCTTTCTGCGGATTTCTGCAGTTGCAGGTTCAGTGTGGGCCTGCATGTCAGTGTTGCTAAAATAGTCTACGCTTCCAGACAGAGTGCTGCTCACATCCTTTCCACACCTGCATTGTCCTGCAGGTTCACAACAGCTGATAATGAACCTGCAGTGCATTAAAGGGATAGTTCACCAAAAACGAGGGTTAGTAAATAATGACAGAAACTTCATGTCATTCCAAATCTGCATGCTGTCATTTTTCCCTGGAACATAAAAAGATGGCTTTTTTAAGGATTCTCACATGGATTTTGTTGTGAGAGGACAACAAGGAAAGGACTTAAGCATTATTGCGGTTTAAGGAGCCATATTTTGACCAGAAGCAATGCTTTAAAGTTAAAACGCCTTAATGCTGGATTTGTTTGTTTCAGACACACAGCTTTTCACTTCATAATTAATTGTTTTATTGGAGTGATGTGGATTACGTCTGGGTTATTGTGATGTTTTTATCAGCTGTTTGGACTCTCATTCTGACGGCACCCATTCACTGCAGAGGATCCATTGGCGGGCAAGTAATAGAATGCTACATTTCTCCAAATCTGTTCTGATGAAAAAATAAGAGAGAGAGAGAGAGAGAGAGAGAGACAGAGAGAGAGAAAGAGAATCATCATGTCAATCCAGCAAAATGTTTTACCCTCGCATCACCCAGTGGTTTATGAGTTGGGGTAAACTAGCTGGTGCTCTTAATGTTCAGTGATGCAGCAGCCTGTCCCTTGAGAATCTGGCAGACCTAGTTTAGCTCTGTGTGTGACTGTGTGCTTGTATGTTTGCAACAGTTGTTGGGCGGTGGCAAGAAAACCTGAAAGCACAAAGCAAATCACTAGAGGGTTTAATAAAATCGTTGTAGGGTTTAACAAGACTTGAACTGTATCTGATCAGCACTTAACTGAAGATTTCCTATGCTTACATTTCATTTTCTCTGTGCTGTCTTCTGTGTAATATCATCAGATATTTAGTATTGCATAACATAGTTGCAAACTAACACAAACCTCTTGATACTCATACACATAGAATTAAAGAGGGCAAGTTTTGTTTAAATCTCACTGCAATGTAATAAAATAAGAATGCACGCTCGTACACATACACACACACACACACACACACATCAGTGCTGTCAATCGATTAAAATAATTAACTAATTAATCACATTTTCTGTAATGAATGGGGATTAATTGCATATTTATATATTTATATTGTCATAATTTCACATTGAATCTCCAAATTAATGTAGAACAAAAACATAAAGATGGTATGTTTTAAATATGTTTTTGGTATATGTTAAATATGTGTTTAATGGCATCTTTGTACTAGCCTTTTATTAATGAAGGCCAGTATCACTGATACCAATACTGCTACTGATAAAAAATATAATATAACTATAATATAAAATATAACTGTAATGCTAACCAAAAGGATGCCAGGGAAAAAATGGATGCTGCGTTAAATATTTGAATGCGTTAAATAAATTAAAAATATATATATATAATAATAAAAAAATTGCACAATTAATGGGTTAATTTTGACAGCCTTAATATATAAGCTATTCATTGTGATGACTATGAAATCAAATCATCTTAACTTATAAAAATGAACAGAAGACAATGATTATCACAAGACAGCACAGTCTTTAAATCTCTATTAGAGATTAGGGTTTTTGTTTTTATGCTACTGGGACAAAATATGTAATTTTGTGAATCATATTCTCTCTGTACTTGTTTGACATGGCAGTGGAACACTGACCTGAGTACAGGTCAGTGAATAAAGAGTGATTAAGAGGTCAAACAACCAATTCCCTCAAGACATACAGAATACCACTTCCTTTAGATTTTTCTTCTTTCTTAGGTGCTTAATATTTCAAAAGGAATAAACAAATTAGCGTCCTGTAATGATGTAGTTTTCCTCTTACTCAGAGTGCTGCAAAAAACAACATACTGTTCCATTTTGGACTTTTGAGTGTTTCACAGCATTAAACCTAATTGCTTTTGTTATAGTGAATCAAAAGGGAAACTGACAAACAAAGAGGAAAGTATTTTCAGCTATGTTCTGAAAACCCCATGCAGCTGAATGAATCTGCTTTGATGAATCTGTGTTTAATTTAGTGATTTGAACTTCTACTTTCAAATGGTAAGAAGTCTGTATAATTTGAACAGCTTGTTTGCACATAATGTTTAATTACACAGAACGTACATATGCACATTCAATGTATTTGTTTTCATTGCCTTAAAAAATTGCTAATTGTTTGCAGCACAAGACTGGGCAGGATGTGGAATATTAAGTTTGGATTTGGATTTAAAAGATTAAAATTAATTTATTTTTAATTCAAATACATTTTCAAAGAAACAACTGACAGATAATTTGATTATCAAAATAATCATCATTTAAAGTAATATGTATTCATTTGTTATGAATTTAGTATAAAAAGATGTATTATTTATCAGATTGTTGTGCACTGTCCATCCATGATATTGTTTCTCTGATCCGCATAAAGAAGAGAAAAAGAAAATCACTCCACAGGCACTAATAAACCTTAAGGACAAAAATGTCCCCATTGAAACCCATTAAAACTTCTATTTTTTAATCGCAGTACCATTTAACTGTAGAATTATGCAATTTTTGTTGATAGGCTTTCATTATATTTGCAAGGCAAGGTTTTCTGCTTCTGCATATTATAGAGCCAGTTGGATAAATAATGCAGCTATTATTGTGTGGGTGTGTTGGTATGGATGTCAGATAGTGGTTTGTATGTGTGTCATAAAAAAAAAAAAAAATGTAATATTTGAGAGAGAAAAACTCTACTGCAAATCACAAATCCAACCACTGTGTGCACCAGCAGAGTTTTGCTGGCATCTAATGGGAAAAATTTGGTACTGCGCCCAAACAAAATCTTTTTTTGAGATATCAACCTCAAATTTGGAATACAACTTGTTTAGACTTATGGCTTTGATTTTCTAGCAGGTATAGAGTTCAACATGTTTCATAAAATACATATTTTATATAAAACATCATTCATAAATCATTTTCATAAACCTAAACATCTAGAACTTTTTTTTTGGTTTCACTTTTTACACTTTTTTTACTTCAACAATAATCTGCCATGGGTCTTCTTTAAAATGAGACCAAACTTAACTCTGTGCTCCCAAGCTTCAAATTTTTATGACATTTTTTTGACATGGACATTTTTGTCCACTATGGACCTATGTGTGTGTAACTTTTGTTTTATTGACGCACAAGGGTTCAATATTCTGTGCATTTTTGTTCTTTCTTTAGTCTGTACAAAAATGTATTCTATAATTAGAAAAGGTACCATAATTATGTGCACAGTATTTGCACAATACAAGTTGCTTAAATAATATGGCACATGCTAATAAATGAATAAATACACAAATAGACAAAAAAACAAAGAAACAAATAAATTAATTAATAATTAAATAACATATGGTAATGGCCAAGGATCTGCCATGGTAATTTATGGTAAGTGCCTTTGTGTAGCATCTTTCTTTTTTTGTGTGTATCATCTTTTTTAACTGTTTTACCTCAAAAATGTCATTACTTGTATCTAGCTACTCCCCAACACTATTATAACATAACATCAATTAGACTTGGTTTATTATAGGAAACAGTGCCCTTGAAGACCTTTAACTGACCTTCGGAAATACATTAGTCAAAGAATACCGTGAAGTTCAGGGAACATTGAAGTCTTCCAGGATAATTGCCTCTCTAGAGAAGAGTCCTGGTATCTAAACTCTAACACGAAAGAGGTCTTCTTTCCTAAAATAAGAAAAAATTATGATTTTTTCTTTCATAAAGCAACATTTAATTCGTTAAATGAACACCATTGTGATAGCACAGAAAGTTTTTGTAACTATTATCATGCCTTTTAAACAGCTTGAGTTTGGACTGCCTTTAATGTTCCAGTGGTATGAACATATAAAAGTAAAAAATGAATAAAAAGCATTTAAATTAGAGAGACACTGTGGCCAAAAATCGCAGGCCAAAGTCTCCATCCTTACATCTAGACAGTCACATCTACCCAAATTTCTGGGTAATCTGGCCTGGTTTAGCTGGTTTACCTGAAATCATAAAGCTTTGTGTTTTCAAAGACAATTCTTCTGAGGACACATATGAGAGAGACACAAGAGGAATCGGCCTGTCTGATAAAAACAGCTACCCGCTGAGAGCCCTAAGAGACTCTTCAAATGAAAGAAAAGCTTTTCAAAAATTAAGAATGCCAATGCTTTCAGAGATGTAGTGTACAGTCATGAAATAACAGCAGGAAATCTGCCAGCCATGAGTCGAGTATGAGCTATTTAAAGTAAGCCTGTCAACTGCTATACTCCAGTATCTTTGAAAAAGGAGCAGCATACAAGAGGTGAAGGCATGCATGCATTTATGAATACAGCCCATGGCCTACTTACAAATGAATGCACTGTCGCTCCTCGGTCCATCCATCCATCCATCCATCCATCCATCCATCATCTATCTATCTATCTATCTATCTATCAAGTAGCATACTTTCCACAGTAGTACACTGTAAAAAAAAATCTGTAAAATTTACGGTAAAAAACCGGTAATGTCCAATACAGTTTTTCACCGTATATAGTAGGGGAATTTACCATTAACCATTTAACAGGTTTTTACTGTAGCATTTTTACAGTCTTTTACCGTTAAATTCACGGTCATTTTTTACAGTGGGGGTACACCAGAGCAGAAGAAATATTTGTCTTTTTATTGAATACTGATGGGGCAACTGAGTTTTGTGAAAAAAAAAAATGATATCAAATGCTAAAAGTGTAGCTATATCTACAATAAAGAAAATAAAGGCAAATAATATCACATGAAAATAATTTTGACATAACAGTATGCAGTTGCACATTATTTTAAGGGGTTCTTGTTACAGTGTAATTATACATATAAGTCCTGAGTAATATTAATTAACTACATGTACTAACTGTATGGTTAGGGTTAGGATTAGGGTTTGGCTTGGGTTACGTGCAAGTAATTATGCATAATTAATTGTTGTTATAATAGTATGTACATCTAACATGTGTAACAAGGACACCTTAAATAAAGTGTTACCAAGTATGCTTTTAGGAAAAGAGTCTAATGTTCCGGAAAGACTACAGTGGGTCTTACTATGGGTGGTCATATGCTTTTTGTCCCATATGCAATACTATTTAACAGATATTAAAAATAAATATTTTCTGTAAGCACCTTTAACAAAACTGGTATTTATGAACACTACATAAATCTGCAACATTATAAAATATTATATTAACTCTCTATTGACAGTCATAAATCTTTTTAAACATAATAAAACAACAATCACATTAAGAAAAAACAAA
>NW_015542400.1:188388-191564 GCF_001515605.1 Sinocyclocheilus anshuiensis | reverse complement strand
GGTGTGGGGGGGGGGGGGGGGGGGGGGTATTTATTTTTAATCTGTAAGTTTTGCATCATGCAAACTCATCGTCGCTGCCTTTATCTTGCTCACTGGGGTTTGTAAGGCAGTATTCTCTGTAAAACTGCTTTGTAAAAGTACAGACACATTTGAATTGAATTGAAAATGTTTCTTTTTAGGTTTATCCTCTAATAGTATGCAGGAAAAAATATATAGTGTCAACTTAAAATAAAGTAAACATTTTCCAGATAATATTTTAAGAATTTATTTTGCCTTATATGACTTTTTTTTCATTTTCAATTTTGCTAATTATTTAATCTGTTATCATTATAATTCCACACTAAATAATTTTTGCTAACATTATAAATGAATCTGTATACCAGACCTTTGTATTTTAAGAAGGCTGTCGCTTGGGTATCATCACAAGCAAGCTAGGGGAGAGGCTGGTAGTAGGTATTGTTTTCGCTGTCCATGGTCCTGAAATTGATCGTGGATTCCTCCACTGAACGCAACCTCACACACCCCGAGAACACTTTTTCTAAAAGTACAGTAAGTCATTGGCAAACGATTGAATTAATGCACAAGAGCACAAAATGTCATTCCAGGCAGTCGGTTTCCTGTAGCTAAATCAATATGCTGACTGCATGAAGTATAGCTAACACAGCTGGCTGACACTGATATTACACACAGACGGGTATACCAGCAACGCCATAGCATCGCGTGCATACTCCTTTAAGATGATGTAATTTCTGATAACCCATTATGTGTTTTTTTTCCCCGCCCGCTGAGGCAACAACAGCTGAGGCGGTTGCGCTACAGCCCTGATCGCGGGCGCAACGAGAGCGATGCTGCTTCATCTTCACTTCTAAACCCCACCAACACTCAAACCCTGGATTATGTCAGAGGATCACAGACGGGATTTTCTTCTAAACAGCTGGGATTATTGATCAACCCAATAGTCGCTATAAAATGTGCTTTGAACTGTTTTCATTTTTTCTTTTTTGAAACTATCCAATCTGTGTCTATTTGATTGTCAAAAGTTGGATTCGAACCGCTGTTGAACTTGTAAGGAACTTTGGACCTGCCCAACAGGGAAAAAAAAAAGTTTTATTTTATAATGTGTTTTCCAGAAATTAAACAGAATATTCCGTTTGCATACAAATGTACTAGCTTTTTCAGGCGAGCGAATAAGCACCCGTGTCTATCGCCGTGTCCATCCGCTGCTGAGCAACCGATACTCGTTGCGCGGTGCGACTCTCTGGTGTGCGTGAGTAGTTCCTCCTCGGATTCACCGCCGTTCATTCCCTCTGTTTCATCTGCGGAGAAGAGGTGGCTTTTTAAAATGAAGTAACTGCAAGGTACCTGCTCCAATTAGTTGGTTGAAATGCTATTTTTATTGCCATTTAATGTGCATGGTCCATCGTCTGTATTTTCTAAATCATTTCCGAAGCTGTAGAGCGAACTTTCCGAATACGGATATTTTTTGGCACCCATGACCGAAACAATGGCGTTAAGTGGAAACTCTAAAGCGAAAGACAGCAGTTTCCCAGACGTTATTGAACTAAACGTCGGGGGCCAAGTGTATTATACCCGTCACGCCACGTTAATCAGCAACCCTGGCTCCCTTTTGGGGAAAATATTCTCTCCGAAAAATAACTCATCAAATGATCTTGCCAGGGACCCCAAAGGTCGTTACTTCATCGACCGGGATGGGTTTTTGTTCAGATATGTGTTAGACTACCTCAGAGACAGGCAAGTGGTCCTCCCTGACCACTTCCCTGAGAAGGGAAGGCTGAGGAAAGAAGCGGAGTACTTTCAATTGCCAGACTTGGTGAAACTCTTAACCCCGGACGACTTGAAGCCCAGTCCCGACGAATACATCCACAGCGACTACGAGGACGGCTCTCAAGGAAGCGACCAGCGGATGTGCCCTCCACCGTCGCTGGTTCCCGCCGACAGAAAAAGCGGGTTCATCACAGTCGGATATCGCGGGTCTTGTACGATGGGCAGGGAGAGTCAAACCGATGCCAAATTCCGGAGGCTGCCGCGGATTATGATTTGTGGGAGGATTGCGCTGGCCAAAGAAGTTTTTGGCGAGACCCTGAACGAGAGCAGGGACCCAGACAGGACCCCTGACAGGTACACGTCCCGCTTTTACCTCAAGTTCAAGCACCTGGAGCGCTCTTTCGACATGCTCTCGGAGTGCAGCTTCCAGATGGTCGCCTGTAACTCCTCAGTGACGGCCTCGTTCGTCAACCAGCACACTGACGACAAGATATGGTCAAGTTACACTGAGTACGTCTTTTACCGTAAGTTTCTCCTCTAAAGTTTGGTCAACATTTGCATTTCGCATGCTTTGCCATTTCTGCTGAACACACCACTGTCACATATGAGGTTTTCCTTGAATTACCACTAGACGGCGCACTCGGTTTACACTTTTTTCTTGCTTTCTCCACTCAAGGTCTGGTAGGGACAAGCAATATTTTAAGTAGTGTATCTTGTCTTCCTTAAAAATTACGAGTATACAGTAGTATACTGAAAACTGATTTTAATAGTATGTTTTTTTAAATACTAGTTCACTAGTACTTATTCCACTAGTGACTTCCATCCATCTACTATCTCCTTTAGTTAGTAGTACATTTTGCCAACTTCTCTGAGGTTCTGTGGTTCAGATATTAAAGGGGTCATATGATGTTGCTAAAAAGAACATTATTTTGTGTATTTGGTGTAATGAAATGTGTTTATGCGGTTTAAAGTTCAAAAAACACATTATTTTCCACATACTGTACATTATTGTTTCTCCTCTATGCCCCGCCTTTATGAAACGATTTTTACAAAGCTCATCGGTCTGAAAAAGCGAGGTGTGCTGTGATTGGCCAGCTATCCAATGCGTTGTGATTGGCCGAATACCTCAAGCGTGAGACGGAAATGTTACGCCCCTCACCATACTGTTGATGCCATGTCCGGCCGGAGCGACGAAACATAAACATTAAAACCCATTACAAACGAGGCATTTGTTGCATCCAGTGGGGACATAATTACTGATTATAATGACTTATACTGTCTTTTTACATGTTGCGTTGTATTGCGTTGCATTGCATCGCGCCGCATAAACATAAAACTCTGTCTGCATTTGTGATCAGAGAAATGACAAACAACAAGTGCTACTCTACACT
>NW_015542400.1:185142-185393 GCF_001515605.1 Sinocyclocheilus anshuiensis | reverse complement strand
ATAAACATTAAAACCCATTATAAACGAGGCATTTGTTGCATCCAGTGGGGACATAATTACGGATTATAATGACTCATACTGTCTTTTTACGTGTTGCGTTGCATCGCGCCGTGTAAACATAAAACTATGTCTGCATTTGTGATCAGAGAAATGACAAACAGCAAGTACTACCCCAAAACTCCCAAAACTCGCGTTTGAATCATCAGTGGCAACGAAAAACACAGCGGCCTAGCGTGAGGGGCTTAGCGTGC
>NW_015542400.1:163355-185055 GCF_001515605.1 Sinocyclocheilus anshuiensis | reverse complement strand
GCGTCTTCAGGACATGGCTGCAGCGTCAACAATACTACAGCGAGAATAAAAGTTATGCCTTCTTTCTTTGCGTGAACATTTAGGTGGCGTTATGCAAATCTTCCCAGATCGTGACGTAGACATGTGGGGGCGTGTTAGAACGAGCCGTTTTAGGTAGGTGTGGCTGACTCTTAACTTTTATAAAGAATATCTCTTTGGTTTTGAGACTTTAGTATTTGCAACTTTACAGATCTTCTTTATGCACCAAGAGCTTGTAACACTCCAAAGAGAAAGGAAAAATTGAAATCGCATCATATGACCCCTTTAAGTAATTACCTCTGGCTATATATTTACAATGGACTCTTTTCATAGACTGATGACATGTTTTCATAGTTACTAACAGCATAAATCTAGCAATGTTTTTATATTTTATTTACATTTATTATATTTTAATGTTTATTTACAACACAAAAGCTACTTCGTGGTTTACTACCTAGGCATTAAATTACAGAAAACTAGTTAACGTTGCTGCATGAGTGTTTCTAACACAACAGAAGAGGGAGTGACTGCAAATCTTTCTCTCTTCTGATCAATGTAATCAATCTCTATATCCCCCCCCCCCCTTTGGTAAGTCACAGAATGCCACTATCATGTTTTTTTTCTTTTAATATTGGGTAAAATGGAAACGGAAACATTATATATTTTTTTGTTGTATTCTCTGTTCACCAGTTTACCCAACTATGACAACATCTGCTTCTGAGATCCCCGGAAATGTGAAAAGAGTACATAGTTATAGTAACTAGGCTATTCTTTACACAATAGTACTGATTTTTTTTATTCCAATAGTTACTAGTATCTCTTCTAGTTGTATTTATTAGATTCCTATTAGAAAGATTCAGTTGTTAATAGTACCAATTGGTATACTCAGTAGTTACTAGTTTTTATTCTGTTAGTAGTTGGAAAATAATAATATATACTATAGCTATTTGAATAGAAAGTAATTAAAGAATAAGTAGTATCTATTACTACTAGAGCTGGAATCAGCAACAACTGGAGTAAATATAGTTGGAAATGAACAGTTTATCTCCGAATCACAGATCCCATTACAATTCAATGACAAAAATGTGGAATTAGTTACAAGTATCAGTGCAATATTTACTATTGTGACTGATTGGCATTGGATTAAGTACTAATATCTAAATAATAATGAAACTGAAAAAGATGGATAGATTACTTTAGTTTAAAAAAAAAAGTAGTGTTTTAAAAATAAATATAGAAGTTAGTTATAAAAATGTTAAAATGGTTTGCTTCAGTAAAATGCCTTTTCATGTGAGAATTTTTCATATAGATCTTTAAGTGTTGCTCACTAGTAGATACAGTGATTCTTATCAAGACACAACAGACAATTGTTTATATACGTTTCCTGACTGTGTACTTGTTTTAATGTACCCAGGCACTGAAAGCCTTTACATAAGACCTTTACCTGGTAAGTAATGCTGTCGAAAAGAGAGACCCCTCCCTCCACCCTGATTGTCTATCTCTGCAATCATCTCAATGGAGTGGCAGAGGATGATGGCTTTCTCTAATAGCTCTCATAACATTTTATGATGTAACAAAACACCTACTTCAGGCCGGTAGTGGCTAATGTGCTGTCGAGCCAGCAGTGGCCCTACCACAAGGCAAAATGGAGGAAGCACATAATAATGGACTTTATACTAAACCCATTAAAGAGATTGCAGCTGCCATTCAAATTGACATTTTTAGCAGTTTACAGCCTTACTATCTCTTACTATCAGTGTCTTGGTGGACCTTCTTACCAATACAACAACATAACGACTATTTTTTATTACAAACAAGGTGACAAATGCATGCATGCAACATCCTATGGTATGCAAGCTACTGAATAGGAAGCTTACAGGAGTGTCCACTTGCAGTTTTGTATCTGAAAATTTCTGGAGCAAAAGGAAAAACCCTAATTTTGCATTTTTGTTATTGCATTTTTTTTACGTGCATACATGTTATTTAGTCAAGGTCATCATTACAAACTACAGGATCTGCAGTACTGATCAAAGCCTCATACTGTATACATGTTAAAATGTTATGAATGAAACCGAATCATCAAACTGATGCAGCGTTTCTACTGCTAAACTTTCATTATGGTTTTCGAGCCACAAGAATATTAATATCTTTCCTGCATTTATCAACCACCAACCCAGGTTTGTGAAAGTTGCATGCACCAGGAAGGAGTTTAGAATGTTTCAGAGTATTTTCTGAGTTTCTACACAACTCGGCAAGCATGTTGAATTCGCTTTGCCTCTGGCAGAGTGCACCAGTTGCTTTTTATAGGCTTCACCGCTCTGACGCAAAGTCTACCCAGAGTGCAATCCCCTGAAGGCAAATTTATTTACCAGTTTGTTGCATGGTTAGAGTGATTGACAATCAATCATTGGCAGTGACAGGTCGAGGACTTTCTGCAGTCTGCCTACAGTGCTGTAAATCATGTCATTAGCTTTTGAAATGACAATGTCACCTTTTACCACACTCCAAAAACAAGTCGGCTCATCAGCCTAACCTGACATTAGCATCAACACAATATTGAGAAAAATGTACACAAAAATCATTCCAGTAAAGATGTCTTACACTGCTATGATAAAGAACTGCAACCTTTGGTAAGTTTTAAGGAATATTCTTGGTTTAGTAAAGTTAGAATCAATTGACAACATTTGTGGTATGTTGATTGCCACAAAAAACTATTTTGTTGTTTTTTAAAAAAGTGGTTTAAAATAATTGTTCCAGTCACTTTAGTAGTTGTGGTGTTATGTAAAATTGTTGCAGAGACAATAAGAAAAACAGAGACACTTAAATTAATAATAATTTTGTTTATATATATATATATATATATATATATACTGTATTTATATGTATGTATGTAAAATTAAATGTATAATAGTACATGTATTGTGGTTAGAAATGTTGACACAGCAATGAATAAGAAAAAAATAATATAAAAAAATAACACAAATGTCAAAAATGTGTCAACTTCTGAATACCATTAATAATAAAATTAGCAATGTTTATAATACTAATACTAGTACTAATAAAAAGTCTATTTAAAAAAAAACACACAAAATAAAATACTGTGTGGCTCTTGAGTGAATAACACAAATACATACAGTATTAGGGATGCATACATTTACCCCTAAAATACCAATTGGCGTGTGCATGCACATATTAGATAGTGAATGAAGCAACAGAAGGAGATTGGTTAAAAAAGGAAAGGCTGGGTGGTGTGGTGTTGTCCTGCTTAAACTGATTTATCTTGCTAGAGAATGAGTCATGACAGTTTTGATGCTCCACTTGTTAGGCGCAGCTGCTCCCCTGCTCAGTCCAGAGGGACCTAACTCTGAATGTAGCATCTGCATTATTCACTACCTGAGACAGAGAATTAGATTTGAAGGGATGGTTCATTGTAAAATTGTAAGAAATGTGTCCAGGGCTGTGTTTCCTTTACAACGACATAACTCGCTGCTTAAATTGTTTGATGCATCGTTGTAGAGACTAACTAGCTAGTCTTGATTGTAAACAGTAGTCGATTCAAGATTACAATTAATCTCATATGATTAAAGTTAATTTACACAAATAACTGGAAGCTTCTTTAATCTTGTTAATATGCAGTATGAAATTGCTGTACATTTTACTTCCGTATATATGCAGTTCATTCAGTCAGCTGCTTTCTCCATTAAGTGAGATGCTGCTGTAACGAATATGGCATCTAAGGACTACTGTTTTTGTTCCCTGTAATTTTGCTTTATTTGATTCGTTGTGGGTATACAGTATATGGACAACACACTCTCATGGCAATTTATAACTATTTTTTGTGTATAAGATAGGTTTAGGGGTGAACCTTCATGCTTACAATTGTTTTCTTAAATTGTATGTTTCTGTACGTATCACATCGTATAAATAATCGCTAACCCAAAAAAGCCTCAAAAAATGGAAATTGCTGAAAGGAAAGCATTTATTTGTTTATTTGAATATTTGTAATATTTTAACTGCCAAATAAAAGTCATATGTTGCTATTATTGTTGCAAAGGGGCAGAACATTTCTGGTAAATTTTCGGACACTTTCCAAAAGTTTCCAAAAATTTCCAAAACAATCCTGGAAAGTTTCCTGAAATAAGGTCAAAATAATTTGGCCAAGAAAATATTAGTTCAGATTGTGGAATGCCATGTGGTTTGACTCCCCAAAAACGTATTATTAATTCATGATAACTACTAAAAATACATAAAAAAATACATACATAGAATTTTAAGAGCTTTGCACATGAATTTTAAACTAATGATCAGTAAATTATCTTTACTTGTGGTGTTAATGATTTCACATAGGCCTATTTATATACACCTGGTCACCTGCAATTAGACAAATGTTGGGTGAATTATACAGAATGAAGCATGTTGAGGAAAACATCTGATCAACAAATCTCTATTTGATGAGGAGCCGGAGGTTGGACTCACTGCTATTGCTATTGATTTCTTTTTTGTTTGGTTAATGATGTAGACGGCACTGCATCCAAAACAGGCTCCATTCCAAAAGGGAACGCTTTCAAAATACAAACTGCATCTTTCCAGGCAAAATACCTAAATTTGTCCCTGTGTATATGTTCATTATAACAATATATTCATCTGAGATGCATCATGCATCAAATGCTAATGTACATAAATAGTCCAAGGAAGAGAAACTACTGTACGATATTGCTTATTCTCATTGGGGAACTCTCTCATACAGTACAACTGCATTAAGGTTTACATTGTGCTTCAACGTATATTTCAGAATAGCACGATGGAAAGCTGGCCTTTACCCTTCTGCTTTTGTAACTGCTTTGCCAGACTCTTTTGAACTTTTTGATTTTTATTTGAAAACAAAATATTGCTGACATGTGTGCCACACTGAGGGTGCAGGAATGTCAAGCACCCAAGCTGCATTCTGATTTTTATAATAATACCTCTTTTTTTTTCTAACATGAAGGTCAAACTCAGAAAGTTCTTGACAGGAGTGACCACAGGTCCCTCAGCTGCTGTGAGGCCTTTGAGCCTTCAAATCCCTGCCCATCAAAGTCTGGTCTGTCATGTCTCTTATTAGGCCTCTTGAAACGGTTCTTAATTTGATAAACTTCCGCATTGATTAACCTGCCTTGGCGTTAGTGAGATAATTGGGAAGTCTGTCTCTGTCACCCAATAAGTGGAGGTTTGTGGCTTAATATGCATGACAGCATGCTAGGGCCCGTGTGAGGTGGCTAACAAGTGCCAACAATTATCAAAATCCATCACCCCTGAATCTCATTTTATCCAATTAGGTGAAGTTCCGGCCTGATATGTCTGGGCCAAGCTGCTTCTTAATCATTTGGCTCTTCTTTTGTATGTGTCTAGAACAACAGCACTTAGGACAACCGATCCAAACTCATTAATATGGAGAACGATGGAAAACACTAGCCTTGCTACGCTGACTAAACTGAGCTTAGTTTATTTCCTAATTCTTTGTTAAAATGTTTCATATTTCCTGCTCACATAAAAGTTTTCCTAAGCTTTTTCTGCTGGAAGAGAAGGGAAGAAGGCAGGGGAATAAAATTAGGAAATTTCATGAGTACAGATCATTCTTAGCCCATGAAAGCACTACGATGTGTCTAACATGCCCAGTGTACGCATCCAAACCTGCTACACTGTATGCAAAAAGCAGTCTGTCAAATTAAAAAGATTACAGTAGGCGAATTATACTCATATGACACATTGCATCTGCTAAGATTCTGAAGTGTGGAACCAGTGGACAATTTGTTATCCCATGAGACCACGGGAGCTGAAGAGCTGTCAGTTTTAAAAAGTTGAATAATGACAGAGAACTCATGTCATCAAAAGTCATTGTGGTGCAACCAATATGCAAAAACATGCAGGAAAAAACATCCTAATGAAAGTATGTCAAGCTTAATACGTCTCTTAAAATATCAGATAAACTGACCTTTTTTTATGACAAGTGAAGCAGGCTGTAAAATATCTTATTAGTCCAAAAATGTATGTACCTAATGTAATGTGAATGTTAAATGTAAGTAATGAAATTAATATGTGTTATTTATGTATTTATTGAAAATGATGATTACATGTTTAGAATGTACATCTCCCACTGACCTTAGTGCATCATTGGGCAAAGAACTTACGGGGGTGCATTTCCTAAAAGCATCGCTAGCCAACTATGGCCGCAAGTTTCATTGTTACCAACATAGTTCAGTGTTTTGGTGTTTGCTGAATCCATGGTTCCAACGAACATCCTTAAACAGCATTGCAAAGTTGTGTGGTTGGAACTACAGCTTTCGACCTGTGGTCAGGAGCATTGTTTCTTGATAGTGTGACATATGGACTTAAATAGATCATGTATTTGAGCAAAACATGCACGCAAGCAAGCAAACATGTAGTGCAATTTATAAATTTAATTGCATACATAGTACACACATTTAATTTTTAGGTATCAAAACAGTAAAAGTTTTATACATTATTTTCATACTTTAGAATTATTTTTTTTTCTGAGCAAAAATAATGACTATCATACAGAAGACAACCGCTAAAATGTCATAGTTACCAATAAATATTGTCAGGCATATTTACAAGAAGAATCATTAGATGACATTAAAAGTATGTTCTTTCATTTTTACAAATATATCTGTTAAAGTATATATTGTCAGTAACCTAAAAAAACAAACAAAAATTTTTTTTTATGTGAAAACATCTAAACAAACAGTTTTTATTAACATGAAAAATATTTTCATTTTCATTTATATTTAATATGACTAAATCAACCTGACTACAGCAAACAAAAGTCATTTTTATGAGTTAGGTCAGATAGAAATAGGTATTAATTGCATGTTAATATTTACAGTATATGTCTAACAATATGAGCCATAAATGCTTCCAAAAACAGATGCCAGTGCAGCACTGTGACTATGCTATCCATTCTGATTTCCGCCTGTGCTATTTTTGAATGGTTATGTCATTTTATTAGCATTAATACCAGGTGTTTCCGCACAAACCATTTACAAGTCAAGGACCACATGTCCTTAAAACTGATGGATAGACTGCGTGGGACTGTTTTATGCTGCTCTTGTTTTTCTGAGCCCTAGTTTTCTCTGAGCTCTGCTGTCTCTTGATTTCCACCCCTGTATCCATCCAGACATGTGTCTGCTTCTTATTGAACTACTTCAGAGAGCCAACTGTTTTCTTAAGCTTGTGAATTCAGAGGAAGTGCTCCTGGCACTGCAGGAGCTGTGTTTGCTGCTCAGACAAGGCTTTGTTGCTTAATTTGGTTGCACGGTGTGAATAAAAATAGTGACCAAAAATTGAGATGCCATCCATAAGCTGAATTTACTGCTTTTTTTTCTGAATGAAATATAGGATCTTAGCAATGATTGAGGAGTATGAAAGAAGATCCTTACATACAGAGAGCAAGCGTGAGCATTTCTATAGATTTCTGAAGTTCAGATCAGAAGTTTTTCTTAAGTTTTTTCCCCTAGTCTCTCAGTGTAACACACTGTACTATTCAGAGGGTGGTAGTCTGGTGTACTTGAACACTCAAAAGTCTAAAGTTTTTGCAACAATAATACTAAATGTGAAAATGTGAGTGGAACTTACACATGCAAAACTTGCCACCATGAATCTAGAGTGTTGACTGCGGTTGCCAGTCTATTGCTATGTGGTATCTAAGGTGTTTTGATTCTGTTGTTCTCATTTTAGCGTAATGCCTACTGGCTCAAAAGAGCCCACCCATAAGTCTCTGTGATATTCTGGGCAATAAATATAACTCTGGTCTCCTTTTCAATGTAAGGCGGTAAGATTTGTTTGGTTGTTTTTCATTGAGCCGAGTTGTTGAAAGTAATAGCGCTTGATTTGAAGTACACTATCATTCATGTCTGTTGCTTGCATAAATGGTGCAGGAAGAGCTGTCCACATCCCTAAGCTTAAGTATAAGCTAGGGATGCACCGATATTATATAGACTACGTTCACACTGTCAGTTTTTGGGAATGACAACTGCATTTACTTACAGGTGTGAGTCTCGAAATGTCCCGTTCACACAGCAACTTACAGTAGCGTCTTGAATACTGTCTGTATGAATGTACAATGGGAGTCAAGCCCGTATTCCTTACCAGTAACCATAGCGACAGTGACAAAAGTCACTGACAAGAATCCAATCGAGCCGTGAGTTCATCCGTCAAATCTTCATTAACCGACAGCAGCCGTAAGCCATTGTCACGCCCGCAAATAACCGTACTTTGTGTGAACGTAATGTTTAAAGGACTCAAGTACAGGACTGACAACCAAAATTGACAGTGTTACAAAATTTCCATTTTAAATTTATCACTGTTTCCACTAACATATTAAGCAGTGCAGCTGTTTTCAACATTGATAATAATGTGAAGACTGGAGACTGAAGTAATGGCTGTTTAAAATCCAGCTCTGCCATCACAGGAATAAATTACATTTTGAAATATATTAAAAAAGAAAAAGTTATCTTTAGGTGTAATAATATTTCGAAGTATTAGTGCTTGTTCGATCAAATAAATGCAGCTTTGGTGAACATAAGACATTTATATCAAAAACATTAAAAAGTCTTACCAGTCTCAAACTTTTTATTTTATTTATGTGTTTAAGGTCACCTTCTGTGGTTTGCATCTTCCACAGTGCCATTTACTCACAGTATTTCCTGACTAAAAAGGCATTGAATAGACCACCAAAAAATGTAAAGGGGTCCTATTATGCTTTTTCACTTTTTCAACTTTAGTTAGTGTGTAATGTTGCTGTTTGAGCATAAAAAAGATCTGCAAAGTTACAAAGCTCAAAGTCCACTTCAAAAGGAGGTATTTTATTTAACAGAAATCACTTTTCAAAAACTACAACGAACGACTCGTTTGGACTACAATGCATATTTTCCGGGATTTGTGATATCACAAATATCGACGAATGGGACGAGACCTGGTTGAGCTGCACTAGAGAAGGCCACGAGTGTTATCACTATGTCGGAGACACGCTAGCTTTCCCAAGGCAGACGAACTTAGAGTGGTTACAATCATCCGGGTTTAAATCGCGCTCAAATTGATTTGATTTTGACGCAATATTTACACTGAAGCTCGCAGGCGGCTATGGTAAGGGGCATGAGTGGAGCCAATCACAACACACACTGGCCCAGCTAACCAATCACAGCACATGAGTGAATAACACAAATACATACAGTATTAGGGATGCATACATTTACCCCTAAAATACCAATTGGCGTGTGCATGCACATATTAGATAGTGAATGAAGCAACAGAAGGAGATTGGTTAAAAAAGGAAAGGCTGGGTGGTGTGGTGTTGTCCTGCTTAAACTGATTTATCTTGCTAGAGAATGAGTCATGACAGTTTTGATGCTCCACTTGTTAGGCGCAGCTGCTCCCCTGCTCAGTCCAGAGGGACCTAACTCTGAATGTAGCATCTGCATTATTCACTACCTGAGACAGAGAATTAGATTTGAAGGGATGGTTCATTGTAAAATTGTAAGAAATGTGTCCAGGGCTGTGTTTCCTTTACAACGACATAACTCGCTGCTTAAATTGTTTGATGCATCGTTGTAGAGACTAACTAGCTAGTCTTGATTGTAAACAGTAGTCGATTCAAGATTACAATTAATCTCATATGATTAAAGTTAATTTACACAAATAACTGGAAGCTTCTTTAATCTTGTTAATATGCAGTATGAAATTGCTGTACATTTTACTTCCGTATATATGCAGTTCATTCAGTCAGCTGCTTTCTCCATTAAGTGAGATGCTGCTGTAACGAATATGGCATCTAAGGACTACTGTTTTTGTTCCCTGTAATTTTGCTTTATTTGATTCGTTGTGGGTATACAGTATATGGACAACACACTCTCATGGCAATTTATAACTATTTTTTGTGTATAAGATAGGTTTAGGGGTGAACCTTCATGCTTACAATTGTTTTCTTAAATTGTATGTTTCTGTACGTATCACATCGTATAAATAATCGCTAACCCAAAAAAGCCTCAAAAAATGGAAATTGCTGAAAGGAAAGCATTTATTTGTTTATTTGAATATTTGTAATATTTTAACTGCCAAATAAAAGTCATATGTTGCTATTATTGTTGCAAAGGGGCAGAACATTTCTGGTAAATTTTCGGACACTTTCCAAAAGTTTCCAAAAATTTCCAAAACAATCCTGGAAAGTTTCCTGAAATAAGGTCAAAATAATTTGGCCAAGAAAATATTAGTTCAGATTGTGGAATGCCATGTGGTTTGACTCCCCAAAAACGTATTATTAATTCATGATAACTACTAAAAATACATAAAAAAATACATACATAGAATTTTAAGAGCTTTGCACATGAATTTTAAACTAATGATCAGTAAATTATCTTTACTTGTGGTGTTAATGATTTCACATAGGCCTATTTATATACACCTGGTCACCTGCAATTAGACAAATGTTGGGTGAATTATACAGAATGAAGCATGTTGAGGAAAACATCTGATCAACAAATCTCTATTTGATGAGGAGCCGGAGGTTGGACTCACTGCTATTGCTATTGATTTCTTTTTTGTTTGGTTAATGATGTAGACGGCACTGCATCCAAAACAGGCTCCATTCCAAAAGGGAACGCTTTCAAAATACAAACTGCATCTTTCCAGGCAAAATACCTAAATTTGTCCCTGTGTATATGTTCATTATAACAATATATTCATCTGAGATGCATCATGCATCAAATGCTAATGTACATAAATAGTCCAAGGAAGAGAAACTACTGTACGATATTGCTTATTCTCATTGGGGAACTCTCTCATACAGTACAACTGCATTAAGGTTTACATTGTGCTTCAACGTATATTTCAGAATAGCACGATGGAAAGCTGGCCTTTACCCTTCTGCTTTTGTAACTGCTTTGCCAGACTCTTTTGAACTTTTTGATTTTTATTTGAAAACAAAATATTGCTGACATGTGTGCCACACTGAGGGTGCAGGAATGTCAAGCACCCAAGCTGCATTCTGATTTTTATAATAATACCTCTTTTTTTTTCTAACATGAAGGTCAAACTCAGAAAGTTCTTGACAGGAGTGACCACAGGTCCCTCAGCTGCTGTGAGGCCTTTGAGCCTTCAAATCCCTGCCCATCAAAGTCTGGTCTGTCATGTCTCTTATTAGGCCTCTTGAAACGGTTCTTAATTTGATAAACTTCCGCATTGATTAACCTGCCTTGGCGTTAGTGAGATAATTGGGAAGTCTGTCTCTGTCACCCAATAAGTGGAGGTTTGTGGCTTAATATGCATGACAGCATGCTAGGGCCCGTGTGAGGTGGCTAACAAGTGCCAACAATTATCAAAATCCATCACCCCTGAATCTCATTTTATCCAATTAGGTGAAGTTCCGGCCTGATATGTCTGGGCCAAGCTGCTTCTTAATCATTTGGCTCTTCTTTTGTATGTGTCTAGAACAACAGCACTTAGGACAACCGATCCAAACTCATTAATATGGAGAACGATGGAAAACACTAGCCTTGCTACGCTGACTAAACTGAGCTTAGTTTATTTCCTAATTCTTTGTTAAAATGTTTCATATTTCCTGCTCACATAAAAGTTTTCCTAAGCTTTTTCTGCTGGAAGAGAAGGGAAGAAGGCAGGGGAATAAAATTAGGAAATTTCATGAGTACAGATCATTCTTAGCCCATGAAAGCACTACGATGTGTCTAACATGCCCAGTGTACGCATCCAAACCTGCTACACTGTATGCAAAAAGCAGTCTGTCAAATTAAAAAGATTACAGTAGGCGAATTATACTCATATGACACATTGCATCTGCTAAGATTCTGAAGTGTGGAACCAGTGGACAATTTGTTATCCCATGAGACCACGGGAGCTGAAGAGCTGTCAGTTTTAAAAAGTTGAATAATGACAGAGAACTCATGTCATCAAAAGTCATTGTGGTGCAACCAATATGCAAAAACATGCAGGAAAAAACATCCTAATGAAAGTATGTCAAGCTTAATACGTCTCTTAAAATATCAGATAAACTGACCTTTTTTTATGACAAGTGAAGCAGGCTGTAAAATATCTTATTAGTCCAAAAATGTATGTACCTAATGTAATGTGAATGTTAAATGTAAGTAATGAAATTAATATGTGTTATTTATGTATTTATTGAAAATGATGATTACATGTTTAGAATGTACATCTCCCACTGACCTTAGTGCATCATTGGGCAAAGAACTTACGGGGGTGCATTTCCTAAAAGCATCGCTAGCCAACTATGGCCGCAAGTTTCATTGTTACCAACATAGTTCAGTGTTTTGGTGTTTGCTGAATCCATGGTTCCAACGAACATCCTTAAACAGCATTGCAAAGTTGTGTGGTTGGAACTACAGCTTTCGACCTGTGGTCAGGAGCATTGTTTCTTGATAGTGTGACATATGGACTTAAATAGATCATGTATTTGAGCAAAACATGCACGCAAGCAAGCAAACATGTAGTGCAATTTATAAATTTAATTGCATACATAGTACACACATTTAATTTTTAGGTATCAAAACAGTAAAAGTTTTATACATTATTTTCATACTTTAGAATTATTTTTTTTTCTGAGCAAAAATAATGACTATCATACAGAAGACAACCGCTAAAATGTCATAGTTACCAATAAATATTGTCAGGCATATTTACAAGAAGAATCATTAGATGACATTAAAAGTATGTTCTTTCATTTTTACAAATATATCTGTTAAAGTATATATTGTCAGTAACCTAAAAAAACAAACAAAAATTTTTTTTTATGTGAAAACATCTAAACAAACAGTTTTTATTAACATGAAAAATATTTTCATTTTCATTTATATTTAATATGACTAAATCAACCTGACTACAGCAAACAAAAGTCATTTTTATGAGTTAGGTCAGATAGAAATAGGTATTAATTGCATGTTAATATTTACAGTATATGTCTAACAATATGAGCCATAAATGCTTCCAAAAACAGATGCCAGTGCAGCACTGTGACTATGCTATCCATTCTGATTTCCGCCTGTGCTATTTTTGAATGGTTATGTCATTTTATTAGCATTAATACCAGGTGTTTCCGCACAAACCATTTACAAGTCAAGGACCACATGTCCTTAAAACTGATGGATAGACTGCGTGGGACTGTTTTATGCTGCTCTTGTTTTTCTGAGCCCTAGTTTTCTCTGAGCTCTGCTGTCTCTTGATTTCCACCCCTGTATCCATCCAGACATGTGTCTGCTTCTTATTGAACTACTTCAGAGAGCCAACTGTTTTCTTAAGCTTGTGAATTCAGAGGAAGTGCTCCTGGCACTGCAGGAGCTGTGTTTGCTGCTCAGACAAGGCTTTGTTGCTTAATTTGGTTGCACGGTGTGAATAAAAATAGTGACCAAAAATTGAGATGCCATCCATAAGCTGAATTTACTGCTTTTTTTTCTGAATGAAATATAGGATCTTAGCAATGATTGAGGAGTATGAAAGAAGATCCTTACATACAGAGAGCAAGCGTGAGCATTTCTATAGATTTCTGAAGTTCAGATCAGAAGTTTTTCTTAAGTTTTTTCCCCTAGTCTCTCAGTGTAACACACTGTACTATTCAGAGGGTGGTAGTCTGGTGTACTTGAACACTCAAAAGTCTAAAGTTTTTGCAACAATAATACTAAATGTGAAAATGTGAGTGGAACTTACACATGCAAAACTTGCCACCATGAATCTAGAGTGTTGACTGCGGTTGCCAGTCTATTGCTATGTGGTATCTAAGGTGTTTTGATTCTGTTGTTCTCATTTTAGCGTAATGCCTACTGGCTCAAAAGAGCCCACCCATAAGTCTCTGTGATATTCTGGGCAATAAATATAACTCTGGTCTCCTTTTCAATGTAAGGCGGTAAGATTTGTTTGGTTGTTTTTCATTGAGCCGAGTTGTTGAAAGTAATAGCGCTTGATTTGAAGTACACTATCATTCATGTCTGTTGCTTGCATAAATGGTGCAGGAAGAGCTGTCCACATCCCTAAGCTTAAGTATAAGCTAGGGATGCACCGATATTATATAGACTACGTTCACACTGTCAGTTTTTGGGAATGACAACTGCATTTACTTACAGGTGTGAGTCTCGAAATGTCCCGTTCACACAGCAACTTACAGTAGCGTCTTGAATACTGTCTGTATGAATGTGCAATGGGAGTCAAGCCCGTATTCCTTACCAGTAACCATAGCGACAGTGACAAAAGTCACTGACAAGAATCCAATCGAGCCGTGAGTTCATCCGTCAAATCTTCATTAACCGACAGCAGCCGTAAGCCATTGTCACGCCCGCAAATAACCGTACTTTGTGTGAACGTAATGTTTAAAGGACTCAAGTACAGGACTGACAACCAAAATTGACAGTGTTACAAAATTTCCATTTTAAATTTATCACTGTTTCCACTAACATATTAAGCAGTGCAGCTGTTTTCAACATTGATAATAATGTGAAGACTGGAGACTGAAGTAATGGCTGTTTAAAATCCAGCTCTGCCATCACAGGAATAAATTACATTTTGAAATATATTAAAAAAGAAAAAGTTATCTTTAGGTGTAATAATATTTCGAAGTATTAGTGCTTGTTCGATCAAATAAATGCAGCTTTGGTGAACATAAGACATTTATATCAAAAACATTAAAAAGTCTTACCAGTCTCAAACTTTTTATTTTATTTATGTGTTTAAGGTCACCTTCTGTGGTTTGCATCTTCCACAGTGCCATTTACTCACAGACTAAAAAGACTAAAAAGGCATTGAATAGACCACCAAAAAATGTAAAGGGGTCCTATTATGCTTTTTCACTTTAGTTAGATTTTGTTTTGGGGGTGTACTAGAACAGGCTCTCATACTAGGTTGAAATCACTTTTCAAAAACTACAACGAACGACTCGTTTGGACTACAATGCATATTTTCCGGGATTTGTGATATCACAAATATCGACGAATGGGACGAGACCTGGTTGAGCTGCACTAGAGAAGGCCACGAGTGTTATCACTATGTCGGAGACACGCTAGCTTTCCCAAGGCAGACGAACTTAGAGTGGTTACAATCATCCGGGTTTAAATCGCGCTCAAATTGATTTGATTTTGACGCAATATTTACACTGAAGCTCGCAGGCGGCTATGGTAAGGGGCATGAGTGGAGCCAATCACAACACACACTGGCCCAGCTAACCAATCACAGCACATTTCATATTTCAGAAGGCGGGCCTTCATTTGATACAGGAACTATTCGAGTCGTTCATGCCAGACTGAGGAGAGAGGTGTTGTAATAATGTAAAATATGTAAAAAATAATGTGTTTTTCGAACAATCTAGTATGAGAGCCTGTTCTAGTACACCCCCAAAACAAAATCAAGACTTTGTAAAAGAGCATTTGGTCACTCTTTAAGGTCCAATTCTCACTATTAACTAACTATTATCTACGACTTTTGCCTCAGTAAACTCCTAATTTGCTGGTTATTAATAGTTAGTAAGGAAGTTCTTAAGTTTAGGTATGGGGTAGGATTAAGGGATTTAAAATATGGTCATGCAGAATAAGGCATTAATATGTGCTTTATAAGTACTAATAAACAGCTAATATGCTAGTAATATGCATGCTAGTTAAAAGTGAGAATTGGTCATTAAGATAAAGTGTTAATGAAAATGTTGTCATCATTCACTCACCCTGTTGATGTTCTAAACCCAACCCAAGCTCACTGGAAATACGTGGTTGTGGTGACATTTCTGCAACACCGATATTACATGCATTATTGCATATGTCGTGGAAGTTTCAAAGTGAAATGTCCAATGAGTGGCGCTAAAATGTGTGTTCAATATGTGACCATGGCCACATTTTTATTACGTTGGTACGGGCACATATTGTGCCGTCTTTATTAGCTTGGTTCAAGCAAGTATTCAAGCAGAATTCTAATGTCCAGGGAGTGTCGCTAAAAGGTTAATGCTCTATCATGTTGGAAAATAACATACCTCCTATGCCAAACCTGCCCGATAGTGTTAACAAATGCAAAAGTGATATAAAAACGCATTCGTTGATGCAACCATGCTATTTTAGCTTCCTTATACGGAGGTTTGAGCTGTTTTGTCAAAACGTAGTTTCATGGGATTCATACCGAAGTGCTTCACCTCACAAGTGCAATTCCTTATCGCGTGAGCTACCGAACAAATAATCTGAGTTAAAAAAAAACCTCTCAGCATGTCATAACATAATACTGTGCAAGGAATTGTGCGAAAATGAGCTTTTCTTAATCCAAACTCTGGCCCTGTAAATCATACTTTGTGTGAAAAGGAATAAAAGTCAGAGTTTTACTGCCTCTAGCATCAATTTCAACTGGAAACTGCAACGATCTGTACGTATAGGTATAGGTTTTTGAGTTTTGCAGAAATGTAGGTAGAGGCACGTATTTCCAATGAACCTGGGTAGAATACTAATAAACAGCCAATATGCTAGTAATATGCATGCTAGTTAATAGTAAGAATTGGTTCTTAAAATAAAGTGTTAACGAAAATTCTGTCATCATTCACTCACCCTGTTGATGTTCCAAATCATATGGTATTCTTTTTTGAGTAGAGGACAAAGTAGATTTTTTAAGTGTTCATTTTAACACAATTGGAGCACTTCAGGGTTGTATAATTTTCCCAGAAGAGTCTATTTCTATCAAAGCCAGAGCTCGACAGCCAAATGATGGTGGTGTTGATTGCCTCTCTTTGATTTCCATGCCCTATAGACCTTTATTCATGGTTTGAGTACCACTCCTCAAGAGCTTATTGTAGAGTCCCGGCCTCCAGGATACAGTCCACCCTGATTGGCAGGTCGGAAAAGGTTGCAGTCGCACCACTGTGGTGACTGGCCTCAATCTCGCCCTGCAGCTGAATTGCTGAGTGGCTGGAAGATACAAGAAACTCCCGAGGGAAGCTGCCTTGGTTGCCCCCTACCTTATCGCTCTTCATCTTCACACGGGCAATGTGGAAAAAGGAGAACTGGTGGGTGGCAAAAGCTATTCGCCACTTAATACAAGCTAAAAGACGCTCCTCTTTGTGACAGTCAATTTCTGCACCTGCCACAGCATTTTCAGTTGGTGTTGCTGATGTGAAGAAAGAGGAGAAGACATGGACAGTCAATGACAGATGGAGAATGACCTCGTACCACTCTATCCCTTCCTTCCAGTGTGCGTCGTTAGGCAGTACTGCTGTTTTAGCACACTTAGCACCCACATTAATGAGCTTTTGTCTGTGGTTAGAGGCTAATCCAAATGACTGTCTCTTATGGCCAGAGCCACACAGACTCTGCCACAGCTCAGCTCAGCAAATTTCCACAGAATTAGAATGTCTATCATTCACAAAATGCATTCTCAGCATTGCTGCAAAAAGCATTACAGTAGACACTGTTCTTCTTTCATGTCAACTGCTTTCATAACTGACTTAGTTAAAGCAGGTTAGTTAAATTCAGTATGTTTTTTTGTTTCTCAAAGTGTGGGACTCTGAGGTATTGTAGAATTTCCTAGCTCTCAAATTTCACGATGATGATACACATGATGTTGGTACACCTCATCTCTCGTCCTTCACAGTTGTTTTTCACAGATGAAAGTGTCTTATACCTTTGAAGTGACATGAGGGTGAGTAATGGGCAAACTATGCCTTACAAATTGCTCTTGCAAAGCAGCATAACTTATTTAAAGTTCCACTGAATTGCCTTGAAATGCACAGCATAATTCAGTGTGGTGATGCAATTCCCCTGAAACAATATCAAATATCAAACAAATATCGAGTGGCTTATCCCCATTTTTACAAATACTGTTTGGTTCAGGCTGGCAGAGCAGCATTTGACAGCTTATAATAGCCACAGTTTTATTAAAAAATTAAGTCTAATAGATTCCCTGGTAACACTTTAGACCAGGGAACAAATATTCACTATTCACGAAGAGTTTTCCCACAATAAACTCCTAATTTGCTGCTTATTGATAGTAAGGAAGGTAGTTGTTGTAGTAGTTATGTTTAGGTATAGGGATCTAGTCCAGTTAGCTTCTGTTGTTGAATGACCGTTGACTGGTTTAAATGATTTCCTGCTGTATATGCACATTTAACTGGAATGTTGAGCATTGCACATTCCCACTCCAAGATGCCTTGGAAGGGCCCACCTGAACACCTAGGCAGGACATTAGAAATACATACTATTTTTCAATAATATAACTGCTAATGTTGCTAAATTAATTAATGTAGATAGTTGTATCTCGGCCAAATATTGTCCTATCATATAACAAACCATACATCAATGGAAAGCTTATTTATGATGTATAAATCTCAATTTCGAAATAATTGACCCTTATGACTGGTTTTGTGGTCCAGGGTCACATATTTAGTATATAGGATTGTATTCATTCACATCATAGTATATATATATATATATATATATATATATATATATATATATTAGATGCTGCCTGTAATTTTTTTTACCCTCTTAAATAAAGTTGAACACTTTACAATGATGATCTCCGAACTCGCTCTGCTCCCTGTCAAATTTTGCAAGAATGTGAGTCTGCTGCTCAGCTTCCATAGAGAATTTATGGAAAATGCCCGCTCTAGTAGACACATACAGTGAGCTATGTTTAACACAATTTACCATATTTAAATGCATTCTTCAAAATGCCACAGATTGCAGAAAGTCTGCAGACTTCATCTGTGCTCTTATGGCTTGCACTATGAATGCTTATAAAATGTTTAGGGTGTTGCTTTTGTCTCTGCTCACGTGTTTTAACATTACTTTCTCAAGGTCTCATTTAAAGTTACTGAACCAAAATATTACATCTTCAGTGTTTGTGACCCTCATGTAAATGCAGGTGAACAAATATATATATATTTTTTCAAATAAACTGATTTGTTATTCAGGAAGCACTAAACTCATTTGCTGTAGATTTTCTGTGCTATTACAATATAGTCCAATGACCTGACTATGTATGATTGTCCCTGCAGGTGATATGACTGCACAACACATGTTTTAAGGAATAATTCACCCTAAAATAAAAACTGCTGAAAATTGCCTCACCCTCAAGTCATACAAGATGTAAATGAGTTTGTTTCAAAACAGATTTTGATAAATTTAGCAGGTTTACCTCACTTGCTCACCAATGGCTCAATTAACATCAGAATCCACCAACATATTTGTCAGAACTGTTTTGGAATGTTTTTGCTTATAAACAGCGATTTTTACCGAGGGGGACACCACCCACACCCCCATAGAACACGATCGCGGAGGGGGCCTGAGTCAATATGCTGTTCAGGGAGCCAAGAAACCATAGCTGCGCCCCTGATTACAACATTAACAAAGCAAACTTTAGATCTTCATCTATTTGCTTCTATTGAGCCACACTGCTATACTTGAACTTGTATAATGAAGTGGCGTGATTCCTAAACAAACAATCAACCTGCTTTATCAAACCTTGTTTCTTCTTGATTGACTGCCTTGCTTGCAGTCTTTTCAGTTAAATTGATCATCTGGAAGCTGGTGCCTTGACAGTGCAGGAGGCTGCCTGGCCAATTGCCTCAGCCAGCCCGGCGGGATCTCTGATACACAAAAACCAATATGAGAGATATTCAGTAAACACAGAACACCGCGAGGGACAGATAAAAGCCTTCCCTTAAACTGTTGTCACAAGGTTTTCTTTAGCTCGTGAAGCATTTCTAGTTCATCTCCTCTTTCCACTAAAGGGACATGTTTGATCGAACTACTAGCGGGTATATAACCCTCAGTGGTTCCATCAGACATCTGGCCACTGCTGTGCATGACACTAGGGCTGCACGATAAATCGCATGCGATATTTAATGCCCATCTTGTTAGTAAAGCCGGTTCTGTAATCAGCGGTAAATCTCCATCACGTGCATGCTTTCGCATGGAGCAGCATTTACTAAACAGAGCCGTTGTTCACTGACAAGCTGCAGTAAACCATGTTCATATATGATCAAGGTTTTGCGCAGCTTGTCAGTGAACAACGGCTCTGTGTTATCGTGCAGCTCTACATGACACCACTGGGTCTGAGAAGGTGGGGACCTTTACTTTCACAAGCAAATTCATGTCAGGATGAAAATAAATAAATAAAACCTCCCAGCATATCAGAATCAGAAATTGCCTCTCTTGGAACATGCCTGCTTCTAGTACAATTATGAAGAATAGGAATAAAATGATGAAATATACATATTTTAATGGGGTATTTTAAGGATGTTCTTTATATAAGAGTCTTGAAACATTGAAGAAAAAGAAATAACGGATGGTTTGAGTGATTGGATGACTCAAAAACAGTTTGGACCCCATTTACCAAAAATGTAAATGGTACAACTGGCTTGATATTATAATGAATTATAAATAATTACATCTTTTGTTGATCCTGGATCAACATTACTGTCCAAAAATATAGACTAAACCCAATCCCTACCCCTAAACCTAACCCTACCCATAATTTATTCCTAAAATCAGTGTGAAATGATAGCTGATTACCAAGGGTGTAGAAGCACCTAACCCTGATTGTAAGCCTAAAACAGATATTTCCTGAAAAGTTATCCCTCAATTCTGATTGGTTAATTGGAATGTTGTTCCAGGATCAACAAGGATGTTGATCCAGGAACATGTGAAATCACAGTCACCCCTGCAGACTCTCATGACTGTGTCAGTGTCAATACGTTTCTTAAAATCAATTAAATTGCAAAATGCAAAAAGTATTTGTATTATGGTAGTATGCTGAATTGCCTTTATGCTGACGTTAATTTTAAATCTAATGCATGTAATAAAACAAACATAATAACTCAAAAGTAAAATGTGGTAATGAGGAATTATGGTCATGGGAATTATTACTTTTTTTTTTTACTTGACAAGTACAGTTGAAAATATTTTGTGAATGTAGTGACAATGTCTTCATGTGCATGTCTTCAAGATATAAGGAATACGTGTAATTATTTTATACTTGATGGTTACAGTACATTATATTTTTAGAACGATTACATTTAAAGAGATAGGTTCCTAAGCTGAGTATTAAAGCCTGGTATATTCTAGGAGAATGTCTTTCCCATCACCCCAGCCTCCAGTTGGAGCATTGCTTAGGCACTGTGATGATTGGCATTCAATTTTCTTGTTTTGAGCGGCCTGTCACTTTAGCGTTATTCCTCTATTGACAAACCTAAAGTCATAATTTACACTAGGGCCTGCCACACATGAATCAGTGGAGACATCAACAGTTTCAAATATCCAGCAATAAGCATGCCGGATTCTAATCTCTCTTATCAGTAACAGCTGCTTAGTCTTAAGACGACTGGAATTAGAAGGCTTTAGCTTTAACAGTGTCTGATACTGCAGTTACAATGTTCATCAGAGAAACTGTAAGCGGTTATCACACACCATGTGGTAAAACCTTGTTTCTGTGTCACTCGTTGTTAGATTAAAGCTGCTAAATACTCTCCGCCACAGTGTGACAGATTAATAGCTCCAATGTGTTTTAAGACATCATTGCTGTTAACATTGTGTTTACACTTTTTCTTTCACACAAAACCTGTGGTGCTAGAAAAGATTTAATTAGTGTGATGCCAGTAGTATTCCATAAAATGGTGTTGATGATATATATATATATATATATATATATA
>NW_015542400.1:158273-163134 GCF_001515605.1 Sinocyclocheilus anshuiensis | reverse complement strand
TATATTTGTGTGTGTGTGTGTGTTGGATGATATATTTGACAATCTCCAAAAATTACATGGTTTCTCATCCACTTTGAATAACAGACCACAAGCATATAATTGTTATAATAAAATGTTTTGTATGTATGTTGATTCCTCTTTAACAATTTGCAAAAAAACCACAAAAAAAAGCCTTTGGAGAAATAATGCAGATGTGATGGCAGAATTAATTGCTCAATCATCACATCATTATGAAACATGAGACTTCAACAGTCAATTATGTTGTTATTACAGATCACCTTATTTTGGGCGTTCATTGTGCATTTATCAGTAATTTTCCCTGCCTTACAAGCCTCCATTTGTGATCCTTAAATGTACTGTATATCTAAAGCTGTTAAGGCTAATCATAGCTCTTTAAAGCATAGAAAATAATTGCAACTCCCTAACTGGAGTGATCCTCTAAATCATCATCTTCATTTAATTTTCTTCACACAATTTTCCCGCTCTATAAAATTAAACTGAGCTGAGGAGCACAGGGTGTCACAGTCACAAGGAGGATATTAGGAGAGCTGCTTCTGAGCACCTACTGTGTCCTCCCGGAGCTTCCAGTTAAGCAGGAGAAAAGTAATTTAATAACTGGGAAATTAATAACTGCATATATATTTTCAATAATCAGTGATATCTGATTGTATGAGCCACATTCAAAGCCATTGCAAAAAAACAACAACAACCAAAAAGCCAAATACACACAAGTGACTGCACATAATTTTATTTTCATATTATTTTGCATAATTAATTTGCAGAAAGGCTAATAAATGATATTACTTAGTGGAAGAAATGTTCAGTAGTGGTGCAAATCCATAGGCATGCTACCAATGCAAATGCTGTTGGAAATATAAAAAGCACAATTGTGCTACCTAAAGTTAAGGTCACATTAGAGAAATTTCAGGAAAATTTTGTGGGCATTTGTGGGAAGTCCATTGTCTATTGTGAATATTGTGAATAGAGTAGTGTATGAAGCAAGCTCACACCAATCCAGGCTCGTTTGAAATACTTGCCTGTGGCAACATTTCTGCAACACCGATATTACGTACCTTGCTGCACATTTCGTGGCACTTTCAAAGTGAAATCTTCTGTGAGTGCCGCTAAAATGGACATTCAATTTTCTCTGAAACAGATATACTTGACCGTGGCAATGTTTCATTACGTTCTTTCAGGCACATATTGCGGCGGTTCAGAATTCAAATTTCCAGGGAGTGTCGTTAAAACTCGTGTTGAAAAATAACATACCCCCTAGGCCTGGGCGATAAAACGGTATCGATATTTATCGACGGTACACCTTCTTCGATAACGATATAAAAAAATGTTTGATATAGTGCACGACATAGTCACGTGCTCTGAGTGATGCAGACAGCTCACACAAACACGAACACATGCTGAATTGAGTGCTGTGCCTGCCTCAGATGAGGAGATTGTGAATAAAAAAAATGAATATTAGTCGAATTTAAAATAAACATTTGCATTTGAATGCAAAAATAGTACAATCAAATGTTAGGAGTGCGTCTGGGAGTGTCATTAGTGGAGCACGAGATGCGGTGATGATGATGTAATGTCAGGGTGAAAAAATAAGGATTCAGTAGCGAATGTGAAAAAATGACAGTTTATTGAGAAGTCCCAACAAGGAAGAAGGCAAGAGTAAAGTAGACAGCAAAGACAACAGTGACTCTTGGCAGCGCAGGGACTCAAATAGGCCGCCGATTTCTCGAAGGTCCATGCGTCGAGTTCCACGAGAGAGGAGAGACAGAATTCACAGGAATCAGCCAGGATCAGAGAGACTCGAATTAACACAGCAACAACACCAATGATCTGACAACACAGGACGGAAAGCACAGACATTAAATAGCTGAGCTGATAAGCCACAGCTGGCGCTAATCAGCTGATTATCGTTGATCACCGGCAACACACACACCCACACACACACACACACACACACACACACACACACACACAGAGAGAGCAAGAATGAGTCAGTGAGCCCATAAACTGTGACAGTATCCCTCCCCCTAGGAGCGCCTCCTGGCGCTCCCAGGCGAGCTTACTCGTTGATTGTAATCATCAATAAGGGAGTGGTCCAGAATGTCCCTAGCAGGAACCCAACTTCTCTCCTCCGGACCGTAACCTTCCCAGTCCACCAAGTACTGAAATCCGCGTCCCCTCCGTCTCGAGTCCAGAATACGGTTGACCGAATAAGCGGCGGGGGGGAACCGGGGCAGGCGGATTAATGGGTGAATGAAAAACGGGTTTCAATTTGGAGACATGAAAAACAGGGTGAATTCTCCTGTACGCCGGAGGGAGTTTGAGGTGGACTGCCACTGGGCTAAGAATCTTAGTGACAGTAAATGGGCCAATACATTTGGGAGTTGGTTTATTGCAAACGGATCGGAGAGAAATATTCTTGGAGGAAAGCCACACCTTTTGACCAACGACATAAATGGGAGGCTTCGACCGGAGGCGATCGGCCTGAGCCTTGGTGCGCGCTCCCACTTGGAGGAGAGTCTCTTGGGCTATTCTCCAAGTGCGACGGCACCTCTGGACAAAGGCGTGATCTGAGGGGACCGCGACTTCGGATTCCAGACTGGGAAAAATAAGAGGCTGGTACCCTAAGCTACATTCAAACGGAGAAAGGCCTGTGGATGACACTGGTAACGAGTTGTGTGCGTACTCCACCCATGAGAGTTGCTGGCTCCAGGAGAAAGGATTCTGTGCTACCAAAAATCGCAACGTTCTCTCAAGATCCTGGTTGGCCCGCTCCGTTTGGCCGTTGCTCTGCGGATGGAAACCAGAGGACAGACTGACACTCGCCCCCAGTAATCTACAAAACTCCTTCCAAAATTTTGAAACAAATTGGGGTCCCCTGTCGGAGACCACGTCCATCGGGAGGCCATGAATGCGAAAGACGTGATCAATGACACTAACCGCTGTCTCCTTGGCAGAGGGTAATTTAGGCAAGGAAATTAAATGGCCCACTTTCGAGAATCGGTCCACTACAGTCAAAACAACCGTATTGCCCTGGGAGGGCAGTGATGAAATTGAGCGCGATGTGGGACCAGGGTCTCGAAGGGACCGACAGCGGTTGAAGTAACCCATCTGGGGGTCGATTGGAAGTCTTGCCACGAGCGCAAACCGAGCAGGCCAAAACAAAATCTCGAACGTCACGCGCCATAGTGGCCCGCTCAGTTTGGCCGTTGCTCTGAGGATGAAAACCAGAGGACAGACTGACACTCGCCCCCAGTAAATGACAAAACTCCTTCCAAAATTTGGAAACAAATTGGGGTCCCCTGTCGGAAACCACGTCCATCGGGAGGCCATGAATGCGAAAGACGTGATCAATGCCACTAACCGCTGTCTCCTTGGCAGAGGGTAATTTAGGCAAGGAAATTAAATGGCCCACTTTCGAGAATCGGTCCACTACAGTCAAAACAACCGTATTGCCCTGGGAGGGCAGTGATGAAATTGAGCGCGATGTGGGACCAGGGTCTTGAAGGGACCGACAGCGGTTGAAGTAACCCATCTGGGGGTCGATTGGAAGTCTTGCCACGAGCGCAAACCGAGCAGGCCAAAACAAAATCTCGAACGTCACGAGCCATAACGAGCTCAAACTAAGCAGGCCAAAACAAAATGGATGACAAGCCACGTTGGAACAATGACCCCACCGAATAACGTCGGACCGTAATCTCTCTGGCACAAA
Organism: Sinocyclocheilus anshuiensis; assembly: GCF_001515605.1. NCBI lineage: Eukaryota > Metazoa > Chordata > Actinopteri > Cypriniformes > Cyprinidae > Sinocyclocheilus > Sinocyclocheilus anshuiensis. Next base: position 159,407 of record NW_015542400.1, on the reverse strand, counting down.
TAACCGACTCGGTGGGCACCCGGGCGGAGGCGTTACCCCTTCTAAGGCCGTGCAGACCTTCGACTCGACCTCCCATATGAGTGTGGAGACAACGAGTCTCTCAGGTATTATATATATACTCGGCAGTGGACGGGCGCTCGGAATTTTCAAAAACACGAGACAACGTATCGGGTTTGATGTTCTTGGAACCCGGAGGGTAGGAAAGCGTAAAGTCAAAACGACCGAAAAAAAGTGCCCACCGAGCCTACCTTCAATTTGATCTCCAATATGAGTGTAGAGAAAACTATGCTCTCAGGAATTATGCACTCTGGAGTGGATGGGCGTTCGGAGTGGCCAAAAACGCGAGACAAAGTATCGGGTTTGATGTTCTTAGAACCCGGACGGTACGAGATGGAAAAATCTAAGTGACGAAAAAAAGTGCCCACCGAGCCTGCCTGGAGTTGAGTCGTTTGGCGGACCTGATATAGTCAAGGTTCTTATGATCGGTCCAGACAAGGTACCCCCGAACCCTCTAACCAATGACGCCACTCTTCCAGTGCTAACTTGACTGCCAGCAACTCTCTGTTACCAATGTCATAGTTACGTTCGGCAGGCGATAAGCGATGAGAAAAAAATGCGCAAGTATGCATCTTGTCGTCCGAGGAAGAGCGCTGGGATAGAACCGCACCTACCCCCACCTCTGACGCATCGACCTCCACCGCGAACTGACGTGTGGAATCAGGGTTTACGAGAATGGGAGCAGAAACAAAGCGGCTCTTGAGGTTGGTAAATGCAGCTGCACTAGACCACCTGAACGTCGTCTTAGTGGAGGTCAAGGCAGTCAGAGGAGTGGCTAGTTGGCTGAAATTGCGAATGAAACACCGGTAGAAATTGGCGCTGATTATCGCTGATCACCGGCAACACACACACCCACACGCACACACACACAGAGAGAGCAAGAATGAGTCAGTGAGCCCATAAACTGTGACATGTAAGTGACGTTGTTGCATTTTAATGTTTTATAAGTCTAGCCCTCAAGACGCGCAGTTGCTGCGTTATGCATTCAAAATATTAGAGAAATACAGAAGCTCAATGCGGAGAAGATCTTGATTAGGTTAAAACCGAAACCAAGCCATTCACACAGAACGCATATTC
>NW_015542400.1:154256-157591 GCF_001515605.1 Sinocyclocheilus anshuiensis | reverse complement strand
TATGTTTTTAAATGCAGTCTGTGTGAATGGCGCGTCGGCTCTTTGGATTAAGCATAAATACATGATGCTGTTTTGTTCAAAATTGTTTATGCAATTTACGAAATTATATTTGATTTATATGACTTAATGTAGACGTAATGCACGGTTTTTATAGACTTATTTCCTTGCGTTGACAATTTAAATGTGCTGCATTATTTTGCTCATTGCGCCCTCCTGTGGCCTCGGGAGACAAGACAAAAGTTTCCTTAAGGCCTATTTAATCTGCATATAAAACGTTAGAAATTAGATATTTGTTTAATTTTTATTGTGTTTGACTGTTAAAACAAAAAATATTTGTTGTTTGTCTCAATAAATTGGGTTAATTTAAAAATACAGTGGTTAAATAAATAAAAAAATTATATTCCTCTGTTTTAAAAATGCTATAAAAATGTCAATAATTATCGATACCGAACGATATGAAACATTATATCGTTGATAAATCTTTTAGCTATATCGCCCAGCCCTAATACCCCCTACACCAAACCCAACCCTAAACCTACCTGAATGTGCAAAACACATTCGCTGATGCAACCATGCTATTTTAACCTCCCCCTGCATGGGTTTAAGCTGTTTTATTGAACCATAGTGTCACAGGATTCATACTGGAGCATTTTACCTAACAAGTGCAGTGCCAAATTAGTTTTTTTTATATCACTGTCTTCATCCATTAGGCCACATTTAGCATTTTCTACATAATGGTTTTCTGTGGGGGAGAAAACACTTAACATGCAGTTCAGCACGTTGCGTTCATATTCTGGGCTCATCTGCTTCTCTTTTGCACAGTATATATTTTTCATAATTTGTATATCAGTTTTGGTCTTTATATCATTGTCTTCGTCCATTAAGCCTTGTTAAGCATTTTCTTCATAACAGTTTTCTATGGGAGGAAAACACTTAACATGCAATTTAGTGCATATCGTTCATATTCTGGGCTCATCTGCTTTAATAAACTGTATAACGAATTTGGCATTTTTTATATCACTGTCTTAGTCCATTAAGTTAGGAGTTTTCTTTATAACGGTTTTCTATGGGGGAGAAAACACTTAACATGCAATTTAGCGTATCGCGTTTATATTCTGGGTTATTCTGCTTGTCTGTAAATAGTAAGCTTTATTAGTAAGGTGTGTACTGAATTTGCTATTTAGTTATTGCTATTTTGCTAATTTACTTTAGTACATTAATAAGCCACAAGCATTTTTCACATTCAGGGCCCTATCATACACCTATCATACAATGCGTCGCAAGTGTTTTTGCTAGTTTCAGCCCGACGCAGTTCTCATTTTCCCGTCTTGCGCCGTGTTGTTTAAATAGCAAATGCATTTGCGCCCATTTGTGCACCCATGGGCATGCTGGTCTAAAAAAGGGGTGTGTTCAGGCACATTGTTGGCGCGCTGCTATTTTGAGGAACTGAAAATAGACTGCGCCATTGACCAACAAAAACCTGGTCTAAAGTGTAGCGCAATGTTTTTTCTTTGTTATTTAAAGAGCGCGTTAGTAATATGCACCTAAAGGCGGGTGCACAACACGCGTACACTTTGCTTATTACACACACGGGGATGTGCAGCAGCACACAAACATTTTTCAAAATTAAAAATTTAATTCCGCCATGTAAATAGCGAACCCGCCATGGTGCGAGCGCAACTGGCTCTTAAAGGGAATGGGAGAGGACACTCTGATTGGTTAAGAGAATAGGGACAACCCATTTAGACCATGCTGCCGGGCGCGCCAACCATTTTCCCGTCGTTAAACTAGCAAAAGTGGATTCGGACACGACCTGAGTGCACCTGCGCTGTGCGCTTTAGACCTTGCGCTTAGATCGTTAAAATAGGGTCATCAGTGTTTTAGAATGACCTAAAACTCTACCTTAAAACTCTATAAACTGCTCCATTGTGAAAGTACGGAGCTGTCTGAACCACTGCAAGCTGTGATGTAAACAGCATTGTGAACTTTTATAAAGAAGCGTTTGGTAATTAACCTTTAAATGCATCATTATGCAAATACAGGAGAGTTCTCGGCATGAAAGACCAGCGACGGGCAAATCATCATGCATTTTAGATCAGTTGGTCCATTGAAGACGGTTATGACGAAGCTTGTGTAGTATTCTGCTACACACTCTAAAGTGTGTACTTTTTTCACAGAAAGAAGGGTATAATATAAGTAGACAAATTGGGACACCGCAACTGTTTGTGTGGCACATGAAATTTCTGCACATGTAGAGTGTAAAAAAATCAGAACTTACAAAATTTCATTTAAGAAGCAGTGTGGCAGCTCATTAGGTTTTGGAACAGAGCCATTGATTTTAAAGGGGTCATTTTCCTTGAGCTTTTGACAATAAGAGGTCCTTGTACCATGTAAAAATTCCTGCAAGTTTCATTGCTTAAAATGTACTTCTCATTATGAACAAAGCATTTTGGTAATCAAGCTCCAAAAATGGCTTTGAAAGCACCTCTTAAAAGTTGAGTTTTCTGATGAGATTGGGTTGGTCTGCTTGTTAGTGTTACTGGTGGAAAACGATGAAATCCCATCCCAGTTCTATCGTTTTTTTTCCCCTGCGACTTCACCCACATGCCATTAGGGAGAATTTGCATGGTAGCATCAAACAGCTTTCTTTGCCTAATCTTGTTTGAAGTCTTGAGAGACAGCTGAAGTTTTCCACGGCACTTTGTTACATCAAAGCTCAGCGAGGTAGAGAGGAACACATGGATGATGATCTGTCATGAACAGGACTGGCACCACTGACCAAATTAGCTTTGCGGTGTGTCACTGCTCCAGCAGAAAGGTGATCTGCCTATAGTCCAGTGTTTTTGCTCTCAGGACTTCAAAGAGGACATCAATCTCTATTGAAAGAGTGTCCACAGTGGTCTCACTGTTTTAAAGAAACACACTGCGAGTTTGCTTACATATATACTGTATATATATATGCTTTGCTTATATATATATATACAGTGGGTACGGAAAGTATTCAGACCCCCTTACATTTTTCACTCTTTGTTATATTGCAGCCATTTGCTAAAATCATTTAAGTAAATTTTTTTTCCTCATTAATGTACACACAGCACCCCATATTGACAGAAAAACACAGAATCGTTGACATTTTTGCAGATTTATTAAAAAAGAAAAACTGAAATATCACATGGTCCTAAGTATTCAGACCCTTTGCTCAGTATTTAGTAGAAGCACCCTTTTGATCTAATACAGCCATGAGTCTTTTTGGGAAAGATGCAACAAGTTTTTCACACCTGGATTTGGGGATCCTCTGCCATTCCTCCTTGCAGATCCTCTCCAGTTCTGTCAGG
>NW_015542400.1:144505-154246 GCF_001515605.1 Sinocyclocheilus anshuiensis | reverse complement strand
GTTGTGGGTGTATTATTGACATGTCAAAGTCTAGACCCTGAATATAAGACGACCGCGTTTTTTCAGATGTATTTCCAACAAAAAAACATCGTCTTATATTCGGGTCAATACGGTATATATATATATATATATATATATATATATAAATAAAATGTGTTCCCCCCACTAGTGGAACTAAATAAAATTGAAGTCTGTTTGTTTGACCATCCCATTTAGTTAAATTTGTGCTAATCTTGTCAATGAAATTATTGACAAAAATGTTAATTAACAAAGGGTTTTTCTTTTTAATTATTATTATTATTATCAGAATTTTTTTTACCAGAAAAACTGTACCATGATATAAAAGCTTTGAAGAGAAATCTAGAATGAAGATGATATGTTTTGAATTATTGTTTGTCAGTAATGTTAGGGATTGACCCACGTAAACTGTGAATGTACACAGGTAAACTGAAGCTCTTTGCTTGGGGTGTTAATTGTTTAACTCGAGTGCGAGTTTCATCAGGTATATATGTATAACGTAAACATAATTGTCAGACTCTGGGCCAGGTTTTGTGTGTGTCTTTGCTCCCTATGTGCTCCGTCTTCCAGTTTCTCTGTCTCGTGTTTTGAATTCATTGTTCCCAGGTGTTTCCTATGTTGATTGTCTTATTAGTTCCAGGTGTCCCTTGTCTTCCCCTCATCAGTTCCTGTGTATTTAAAGTGTGTTCTAGTTCTTGTCCTTGGTCAGTCGTTGAACGTCATCCTGATGTGTTGAGTCCTGTGATCCCCAGCCTTTGTTAATAAAACCCTTTTGATTTATTCTACTCCGTGTCTCCTCGCTCCTTCGTTCCTCGTGTGTGTGCACCGTGACAATATTACAATTTAGTAATTTATTATAAATGTATTATAATTTAGTTTCGCTTTCTCTAGCAGCGCAATAACAAATATAGCCTTAATTACTTGCACTTGCAGAAGATGCGAAGTGCGAAATGTTTCTGAACTTTAACAACAAGTATCAATTGATTTGGAACATCAGGAGAAGACATGAAGATATTAGACAAGAGATGGCCTCTGTCATTCTCGTGTCCCACAGCCCTCTGAAAGCTCAAAGCGGTAAATATGACGGCATTGCCAGATCCACCTATTATAAACGTCTTTGGACTTGTCTTTTCCACTTGCTTTGACACTTAAGAAAGTTAATAAAGTGGGAAGTTGCAGTTTAGGGTTAGAGATATCTTTATCTTATGTACAAAAAATTTGAACTAATTTTTTTATTTTTTTTATTTGTTATCCTAGCAATATCTGGCAACACTATATCACTGGCACTTAAACTGACTGTAATCAATAAAGCCCACGGACAGGTTGTTGCTGACAGGATATGCAAAAAACAAAAAAACATAAAAAAAATAAAACATGATATTATCTGTCAGAAACTTTATCAACACTATCAAAAACAGTGGCATTTAACACTAGTACACAGATCTGTAGAACAAGTATGTTATAGAATGAAATAAAACACTAGCCATAAAGAAGTCTATACTATTTCATTCAGTATAGTTGTTACATTTACACAAAGTCATGCTAAAGAGATTCATAAGAGCACTAGACAACGTTATCATCTATATAGCAATAGTTATTAATGAAATCTATAACAGTAATATGTATTGTTGCATGAATAATAAACAACTGATAAAATTATCCACCCCTAACCTATAGTAAAGTATTAACAAATATTGATGCAATAAATATGGTATAATTTAACAATGTTCATCCCTTCAAAACAGAGAAAACATCTTTCACAAACATCTACTTGTCTGTCTGTTTTAAAGTGTTTAGTGTATATAATGAGTTGTATTTATAGGGGTTTTTATATAGCACAGTTCTTATCCCCACCCCAGACCTCACTAATTTTCAAACCCTGGTTACGTCCATGGACCCAGTCCATTATTTAAAAAATAGCATTGCTTGTGCTGACACAACCCTCACACAAACAGTACCGCAGTGTGCTTTGATTATTCCACAAACATTAAAGCTCCACATTTTAATTTCCACAATGCAATAACAACAATTCTAGTTTGTGCTAAAGAAGATTAGTGCTGACTCGGTGAGAGTCCGTTGACTTCACCCAAAGGCCCTGCCTGTGACTTGCAACCGTGTTGCTTTTCACATTGAGCAGTCAGTCTGCTAAAACTTTAAAGAACACTGGAGTGGAAAAAGCTGCTGGATAAACAATGACCGCAGCAGTGGAGTCAAGCACAGATACACATGCCTGGTCTCCAGACAATTCTTTGGAGTTGAGGTGGCCAGTAAACATGTTTGTATCAAGAGTATATATTTTGACCCGACTTGAAACAACATTCCAATAGAGAACTGGTGAAGTGAGAAGACACACAGGGAAAGTCTATTACATATTTTAAGGGCCTTTCAAAACAAAATTAATCATTTACAACATTTACTTTTATGTTTATAATGTTTTAATGAAAACTTTAATATGCTTATCATGTTGTAGTAGATTTGCTTGAGCAAGAAGCATGTTTAAAAGGTTCCAATCATTCTGGCTATTTGTCATCAATGTAATTCCTGTGTTTTTTTTATTCCCCTATATGTTACTTTTGTTTACTAGCACAACAAATTCCATTTAATCTCTATGTTCAGATTTCCTTTCCTGCTGTTATTTTTCACCAGATTAAAGGTGCTGCCATTGGTTGCAGCATGGCCAGTTACTAATTTATCACTGCATGTTTTTTTAACAGTAATTTAATTAGAACTCTAACACTTCTTCAAACATACCTGACAAAGCTGCCATGGACTGAGTTCCTTGCAGACATGTCCTTTCAGTAGGTGTTTACATATAATAAATGTCAGATTAAAAGTCATATTCTACAATATGTTATTTTGATTTTGGGGAATCAGAATATTGGCAATTAGATTGTGGCTTTTACATGATACATGAAACAATACTGATGGGAATACTGACAAATTCTGGTTAATATCAGAATATTTATATGCATGTAAACATTGTCTCTGTCTCCTTTAGGATTTCACATATTTTGTGTATACTAGATGAAAAAAGGTTGTCAAGTTTGCTTAATAAAGTCTGGCGAAAGTTTGAAGTAGTTTTAAAAGCTCGAAATTTGAGAATTTTAAGATTGAAGTAGTTTTAAGTTTGAAGTAGTTTTAAAAAAGCTTGGATTTTTGAAAAGCAATTTCGACAATCTGGCATCCGCAACCATCAAACCCAGCAGGCACCGGACGTCTATGTAACGTCAGGTTGACGTTGGACATGACGTCAGGCAAACTTTCAGGCAGGTGTGTTGAGGCAAGTTGGAGCTAAACTCTGCAGGACACCGGCCCTCCAGGAAAGAATTTGGTGACCCCTGACTTATATTGTCTATTGCAAATGTCCTGTTATGTAAATTCATATTCATATTATAGCCTAATTGAAGAATGGAAGAGGCTCACTGGAAGTCATTTTGGCTCTAGTATTTGTAGTAATTATCCTCCCAGACAGAAATGAAGAGGTCAAGTGGTGCTTTCCCTGCCCATCTTCTTTGCCAGTGGCTATTTGACACACAACCCTTCGCTGCCACTCTGCTCATTTTCTCACTCTGCCAAGCAGAAAAGTTGGCAACTTTCCCCACCCCCCTTCATTTTCCCCTAATTTTTCTGAGGTTCTCAGCTAGCAGGTGTCGGTCAGAAAGCTTCCTTCAGGGTCCTCCCAGAATTTCAGTCTTTGAAGATCACAGTCTTTGAGTTGGTGTCTTTGGCAGCCTCGATGGCACTGAGGAAGAGGTCTGTGGCTGACAGTATCATGATGTCAGGTTCACTCAGACTTAAACTTAGTCGATACCTTCATTCAGACAACCTCCACTTCTGTCCTTCCAGACTGCATCTGAAGCAATACGTCTGCTGGCCAGACAAATAATTTCACTCAAAGCGGTTTTAATGTGACAGAGGCAAACCTTTTTCATTATGCTTCTAAATGGTACCTGCATTGATCGCAACTCGCAGTGTTTGCTAAGTTTTCCTCATTTAAGTGCAATCGCAACAAAAAAGCTGACTTGGTTTGTGTTCTTAGTAAAATTATTACAGAGAGAGCAGGGACGCGGGAAGTAGGGGTGCTGAGGGGGCTGCAGCACCCCCTGTTTTCACATGGTTGCAAATGCAGCGCCAGGTTTGTTCATTTAAATGTATTCAGTTTTAGCATTTAATAATTTATTTGTAATGACCTCTGAAATGTAAATTGTGCGTGGGCTATAATAAACCCATGTTTATCTTTATAAACATGATTCATTTTACTTGATGTTTTCTATATGGGATGATTAGCCTAATCCTCATGAACACGTGACGCTAGCGCCCCCCCCAACACGGACACACACAGCACCCCCAACCGAAAGCATCTTCCCGTGCCCCTGAGAGAGAGAGAGAGAGAGAGAGAGAGAGAGAGAAAGCCAAAATAGCATTTGATGATTTTTATTAAAAACAGAACCAGCATTTTTTTATTTTTTTTTTGCCTGTGCAAAACATACTGTCACAATCTGTTCTACACAACTGGCTCGAATGGCTTACTTCAGTTCAATTCTGGAATGTTTTGTCCTCCTTTAACCTTTAATAGTTAAAAGTAATTTGTTTGATGAGTTTGAATCGCTACTTCAGTTCAGTCTTATGATTTGTCTGTATTTAATCATCCAGTAATTGAAAGTCTTTAGCTTGATTTGTTAACAAAGTAGTGGTGCATGATTTGAGGTATTATCTGCAGCACAAACACTGCAAGACAAATTACCCTTTGTGAAAAAGAAGTGTGCTTAAATGTATTAAATGTAAACTTGTAATGTTCTTCAAATCTTAAAAGTGTAAATGAAATAAAAGGCAATATGAGTGTATTTAAGGAGAGTACACTTTTATGATTTTCTTAACACACTTAAGTACTATTTAAAAAAATGCACATTGTAATTTACTTTAAAATACACTTACACTTACACAGTACACTTTAACCATATTTCAAAGACAAAAACAGTAAAAATGAAATGACATATTTATGTTTATAAACATGTACCTGATTCCTACTTAAGTGGGCCAAAAAACACTCTTTTGAGTTCAACTAATTGCATTTAAGATAAATGTATAATACATTTTGCACTCAGTTGTAAATAGCATGCAGTTAAGTATCCGAAAACATTACATTCAGTACACGTTTAAGTACTCTTTAAGTGTACTTGTTTTTCACAAAGGTACACCCTATAGTGTAATACATAGGGTTACTGGTTTGTTCAACTCTCTCCTTAAAGGGACATTTCACCCAAAAATGGAAATTATCTTATCATTTACTCATTCCAAACCCATATGATGTCTGTTCTTCTTAATACTATCTCATCATTTTTGTCCATCCGTTGAAACCTCATGTAACCAAAATTTCATGCATCAAAAAGTACAAAAATACATCTTAAATGAAATCCATATGAATATAGTGGTTTAATCAAGCACTTCCTGTATCTGTTTGCCTCTTTAAGAAGAATCGCTTTATGTATCCCCAAATTGTAAGTCGCTTTGGATAAAAGCGTCTGCAAAATGACTAAATGTAAATGTAAATGTAAATCCAAGTCTTCTTTATATTTAAGTAAGGGATAATGTACATCCAGATGGATTTGATCACAGAATAAACCCTGACAGGGTGATCAGGACCTCGACGCAAAGCATAGCTACTTAAATAATTAGACATGAGAAATTGATTTAAGTTAAAATATATTATTAGCTCTTTAAACGTTCACAAGAAAAACAATTCCTATTCAACAAATTTGAGCTTAGACGAAGTTCAGACGAGACAGTCATTTAAGGCATAATGTACAGTCGTATCAAAAATTACACAAATTTTAACCACATAAATAAAGACGAGGACATAAAATATTATTTATCATTCTGGCAACAAGGCCTACAATTAATACTGAAGTCATCCAGTTTCATTTTACAGTAAATATAGTTGGATGAGCGGTGTGTTATTCAGCGTTGCTAATGACAACAGTTTGTTATCGGGAAATAACACACCTTGGAATGTTGCCACTGACCAATCAGAATCAAGTATTCCAGAGAGCAGTCTAATAAACATCGATAAATGCACATATATTGAGCCCATCACATGGTAAACATGGAATCTTAACCACACATGCTTGACCCACGAAAAGCAATGAGCCAATCATTATGACATAATTTTCATATTTGGGTGAACTATCCCTGAAAGTATGAACAATAGTGATACTTGCATTAGAAAGACTAATAATAACATCGTTGATCAGTCAACAGACCTTTGACCTTTGCTTTATTCAGCAGATTAATGACTCTATCAAACGAAAGGACTCAAAAGTGCAGAGGAAATTAAAACGGCTCATAGTTTGTCCCCTTGCCATTTTCCTTTGACATACTAAAGAGCTTTGTGTAGATTAGCAGTTGATTAACACTGGTATTTGTGAACACTGGCAAAGAGTTTCCAGTGCTTTAGAGTTGTTAAAAAATGGTTCTGATGATGTGATACAGGAAGTCTGCTCAAGTCTGCAGTGGGCGTACTCTTTCCATTAGTGATCTAGCACTCTTTGAGCATCTTTTGACAGGGTTGATAAATCTTACCCAATCAGTAAATATGCTGGAATTAGGCAAAAGGCTAAATCTCACCTGCCTTTGTATCCTTAAATGATCCATTTCAGGAATAAGCCGTTTGCAATCAGGATGAGAAGTGTAGTGCAGTGCTGCGATGTAGGTAGGACAACTCACAGGTATCGTAAACCAGCTGCGTTATTTTGTAGAGGTGTCAGTGAGCTTGAAATTTGGTGTATGAAAAAAATGGTGCAAGTGGACAACACCGTGTGTTTGAATTTTGACCTCTCTTTGGCGATATGGCGCTTCGAGCCCGACATGACTATGTTCCAAAACCTGAACTGTAACATTTTAAGGCATCATAAGGATGTTCCTCACAGAAAGGCAGTTCCAAAAGATAAGATACCTTCTAAAAAGTTGATTTTCTTAAAAAGTCTCCCAAAATAAAGAATCGACTCTGAACAGTCTAAACGAGTCATCAGTAATTTGAATCCCGCTTTCCGGCTACACGTCAATAGGTACCACATTTGCATAATTCCCACCTAAATTCTACATTGGTCGGCTGCGAACAACTTGACCCCACCCACAAACATGTCATTTTCCTGACGACTGCTTCTCTAATCTCGTGGAGTTCAACGCAGGATTAACAAACGCTTGCTCTTTAAAGGTGGCTCAGTACCCAGTTTATTTGGACCAGCTGGCTCCACTGAATCACAGCCTTTAAGTGTGATAAATAATAGATGTTTATATTCTCTATCGAGCGTTCAAAATACGGAACTATGGCAATGGGTGTATTGTTTCCGATACACCCTGTATGCATTAGATCAATCACAACAGACTGGGCCATCTGACCAATCAGAGCAGAGTAGGTTCACAGACAGGAGGGGTTTAGTGAGACTGAATCTTTGAAATGCTTCGAACGAATCGTTTGAGAATCGCTGGAAAATTAGGTGATACTAAATGCATATTTTGAGAAAACAAAAGCGTTTTTAGATCTTGCATGCATGTAAACCTATTATAGGAGACTCCCAAAACAATATTAGGAACCCTAAAAATGGCACAATAGGGGCACTTTAATGAATCATGCAATGTAAAATATACAGACAACAGGCACATGCACAGATCGAGTACATTTGGACTGTTTTGCTCTATTTTGACAAAAACAGTGCTAAACAAAGCGGTACATTTGCAACTCCTGGCAACATAGTGGTGTTTCATTCATGAATGATTCAGTATTTTTGAACAAATCGAGTGAGTCAATGATTCAATGACCCATTCATAAAGACAGTCACTTGCTTCATTCATTCATGAATGAATCAGTCGGTTTGAACAAATCGGTAGAAAAAAATGGATCTTAGTTTCATATACTATGCTAATACTATAGTAGCATTTTATTTTCCCCAACATTACTATATTTAAAATGTTAAATTAAGAACATTAATCTTACAATATTATTTGTGCAATTGTAATAGTGTTGATGGATTGGTTTAACAGCCCTATTGTAACGTGGAGTCATGACAACAGAGTAGAGTATGCACATACAAGGCTTTATTAAAAGCGTAGTCAGACAGGCAGGGTCAAACACCGGCAAAACAGTAAAATCCAAGGAACGGGCAAAAGAGTAATCCAATACACAGGCAATGGTCAGGGCAGACAGCAAACAATAAAAAACGATGAAACAATCCAATATCAAAACACGGAGGCAAGGCAAGAAGGAACAGGAGAATACGGGAACGCTACAGGCTAACAATATTGAGCAATGAATGTGTGAAAAACCAGGCTTTAAATAGGGTGAGACTGATGGAGGTAAAAAGACACAGTTGAATGCAATAAGTGATGATGAGTCCAGGCAAAGGATTATGGGGAATGAAGTTAGTGAGGGAGTGACAACAGTCTGGGGTGGAGTGCCCTCTGGATGAGCTCATGGGCACTCCAGATGGTGATCGTAGCACCTATAGTGTTAATTAGTGTAAGTAATTAAAAGATGTTCAACTGTATGTAACAATTTTTTTTATAAACAATTATGAGAAGAATTTAGGGTGGACTGGAAGGCACTTTACTAATCAAAATAATTTGCCTTTGGTTGTTTGTTAGGAGGTTTGCCATACGTGATACTTAACATGCACCTGTTTCCTTAACCAGAGGGAGATTGCAACATAAACAGGTTTGTGATCTCAGAGGCCCAGATGTGTTCACTGCCTTTCCCATCCTCTGCAGTAATGATATTTCCCTTCCTCTCACAGTCAAATTCACAGTGCATAAATGACCAATTTCAGTACACGGTTATGGTCCGTCTGTGAAGGCCTCGGGATCAGGGTCTTTCAGCCTTACACATAACAGTTGGAATAGAGGAATAAAGCTCTGACTTATTGAAAAAGCCTCCATGCCTCCAACGTGTACAAAATACAGTTTGCATTGGTAATAGAGTGCTTGGAGAGGCACTTGGCTGTAATTGCAAAGGCGGGAAACAGGGATCAGTAACCAAAAACAGAAGACAGTCAGGAAAAAATATCAGACCAGCGACAGTGAGCTTGTCCCTGTTCTTGCATCCCATTTCCATGTTCTTCATCAAATATGCAATTTCAAATTCAAAGCTAAGGGACTGCTCAAAAAGAACCACATGAAAAGTGAGTGTCTATGAATACAAGAGTAATGATTTTAATTAGGGATGCACCGATACCACTTTTTCCAGTACTCGCCCGATACCGATACTTTTATTTTTGGTACTTGCCGATACCGAGTACCGATACCAATATTTTTATTGCATTTGTAAATTTGTAAAATATTGGGTACAGAAACCAAAAGAGTATGTATAATGTTTGTTGGTTAACTTTATTTATCAAATAGATACAGTCAAACCAAAATTTATTCAGACACCTTCAACATTTCTCACATTATCACAGTTTATTCGCTATAGTTTAGAAAATGGTAATAAAATATAACAAGAACTCAGAGTTAAACTGAGTCAGAACAAATTCAACTTGATAATGTTAGATAACTTTGATAGAAAGGTATGTAATAGATTACAATCAACCAAAATAATTCAGACAACTGTTAGTATGACAGTATTATTTACACAACTATCAATACTTAGTCACTTTTTTTTTTATCCAAAGCAACTTACAAATGAAGACAATAGAAGCAATCAAAATCAACAAAAGAGCAATGATATGCAAG
>NW_015542400.1:141023-143396 GCF_001515605.1 Sinocyclocheilus anshuiensis | reverse complement strand
ATTTTCACTTGCCAAGCTCGCGCATCTGCGCCGCCGCGCGCTCAATCCACTCAGCGTGCTTTGTTTATCAGCTGGCGCACATCAGCTATACAGGCGTTATTACTGAAAGTTTAACATTATATTCATTGCATACATATACTTTGTAGACTTCCTTAATCTCTAATAACTCCATTCTGCTGTCTGTTGTTCTGTTGTCTGTGTTTCATTGTCTGAATATGGCACTTATCACATGTTGTGTGGTATCGGCGTTTGGTATCGGGTCATTTTAATGAGTACGAGTACGAGTACAGGAGCTCAGTATCGGGCCCAATACCGATACAAGTATCGGTATTGGTGCATCCCTAATTTTAATAGAGTTGACAATGACTTCATTTGCTTCTGGTTCACCTTTCTTGAAGTCTGTAGCCATGGACAACACAGCCATGGACAGCCCACAATTCGTTCATTGATTGCAAGATGTATTTTACACTCAAAACTGGTACTTTGTTAAACTAGCAAGGTCTAATCTGATTGGCCGATTTGTTTGTTATTCTTGTAAAATCTATTCTTGTAAAATATGCCCCTAAATGGCACATAAAAAACAGTAGTTACGTCCCAAATCATTTACCATGTCTTTGTAAAAAGAAGTGTTCTCTTATCTATTGATTGTGAACTTGTAGTGTAATAAAAAAAAAGCAAAATGGTACTTACATATAATACACTATTAATTAAACAAAAGGCCACTGAAGAGTACTCAGAGAAAATACATTTCACGACTAATGGTGCGTCCAAAATGGAATACTTCCCTACTATAAAGTATGATAAAAACAGTACACCAAAAGAGTAGTATGTCCAATTTCTTAGTATTCGAAAAACAGTAGGCGAAAAAGTACCTGTATGGCCTACTATTTCCACCCTGAATTGCACAGTCGATGGACACTTTACTATTCCATGAGGCCACAGGAGAGGATTTATGAATGGCAGTGAAGCGATGCAACTGACACTGGTAGGTCATGTGATAGCAATAACATTGTGGTTGTAGTACATCCAAATTTCATTCATACTATCCATATTTATTCATATATATAGAACATACTTGTTAACGGATGCGAAGTAAGTTCAAATTTAAATGTAGTACCTACTCAGACAGTACATGATTTTAGATGCACTGTGAGATTTTAAGTACACTTTTAAAACTGCATTTTGTAATAATGTCAAATTAAAAGTTTTACTAAAAGTTTTAAATGTACTAAATCATGATTTGCTGTTAACTTTAACTAGTGCTGAGAAGGTTACTTTGGAAATGTAGTTGGTTACATATTACAAGTTACCCTATTTAAAATGTGATAAGTAGTGTAACTATTTACTGATGTAACTGATTACATTTGATTGTTTTTATTCGTTTTCTAAGTTTAACAAATGTTAATCATTTTCAAACATAGGGTTGACCTTACAGTAGTACTCAACACTGATTACTGTCAGACTGTCAAAATCCTTCATCTCTTGAATTGAGATTGTAATAATTAAATTTTTAAGCACAATCACCACAGAATCAGACTTTAGCACATCTTTTTACTTTGAGATCATTCTGAGTTTATATACAGCTTTAAAATAATAAGAAATAGTTTAATAGCTATGATACTGTTTTTTTTAAATCAAATCTTTGCATAGCTATGGCAATGGAAAAAAAGTATTAATCTTAAAAAAATTAAGCATATACATAAACCCACAGAGGAAATAAAACATTTATTGAATAAGCTTGTGTCCTATTCTGTAGCCCCTTTGTAATCATTAACATGTTCATAAGTAACTAATTTAATTACACATTTTTTCCTCAATAACTCTCACAGATTACAGTTAGTCTGAATTACGAATTACAGTCCAACCCTTAGTTTTTCTTGAAAAAGTACATCACTGCATGCTCAAAGTGCACTACAAAAAAAATGGCCTCGTTACAAAAAAAGTCTTGTTAGTACATGTGGTTTGAATTCATTAAGCAGGATTGCCTTGGATAATTAATTAAGCCCTCAAGTTGAGTGTAAGTTGTTAAGCTCTCAACATCAGCATCTCTGGGAGTGGGGAACTTGGGTCATCTGCAACAGCGGCAAGATACAGCCTGTCATCTCAGCCAGAAATGCCTTTTATCTGTTTAATTGTTCTGCCTGCGTTCTTGTTGTCTTAGGGTTTAATTGAAATGGTAACAATATATTTTGCTGTTAATGTTACATATTTGCATGCTGGACATGACCACAATGTTCAACAAGAAAAGAATTGGCTCATATAAAATGGATATTACATGGTTCAATGAAAATTAAGATTTTCACATCTTAATCATTATTTTCCAAAAAGGTTGTAATTTTTTTTTTTTTTTTTTTTTACAAATTTAATTAATTA
>NW_015542400.1:129058-136237 GCF_001515605.1 Sinocyclocheilus anshuiensis | reverse complement strand
TGAACATCAAAGATCACACAACAGAAGTGCGCGCGCTCTCTCTCTCTCTCTCTCTCTCTCTCTCTCCCTACCGTTAAGTAACTTGTGCATTGTTTTACTTACTTGTTTTTGACGTATCCGACCGAACTACAAACTTTCCAGTGATGTCTGTGAGAAAGGTATATTCACTTGACAAGCTCGCGCATCTGCGCCGCCGCGCGCTCAATCCACTCAGCGTGCTTTGTTTATCAGCTGGCGCACATCAGCTATACAGGCGTTATTACTGAAAGTTTAACATTATATTCATTGCATACATATACTTTGTAGACTTCCTTAATCTCTAATAACTCCATTCTGCTGTCTGTTGTTCTGTTGTCTGTGTTTCATTGTCTGAATATGGCACTTATCACATGTTGTGTGGTATCGGCGTTTGGTATCGGGTCATTTTAATGAGTACGAGTACGAGTACAGGAGCTCAGTATCGGGCCCAATACCGATACAAGTATCGGTATTGGTGCATCCCTAATTTTAATAGAGTTGACAATGACTTCATTTGCTTCTGGTTCACCTTTCTTGAAGTCTGTAGCCATGGACAACACAGCCATGGACAGCCCACAATTCGTTCATTGATTGCAAGATGTATTTTACACTCAAAACTGGTACTTTGTTAAACTAGCAAGGTCTAATCTGATTGGCCGATTTGTTTGTTATTCTTGTAAAATCTATTCTTGTAAAATATGCCCCTAAATGGCACATAAAAAACAGTAGTTACGTCCCAAATCATTTACCATGTCTTTGTAAAAAGAAGTGTTCTCTTATCTATTGATTGTGAACTTGTAGTGTAATAAAAAAAAAGCAAAATGGTACTTACATATAATACACTATTAATTAAACAAAAGGCCACTGAAGAGTACTCAGAGAAAATACATTTCACGACTAATGGTGCGTCCAAAATGGAATACTTCCCTACTATAAAGTATGATAAAAACAGTACACCAAAAGAGTAGTATGTCCAATTTCTTAGTATTCGAAAAACAGTAGGCGAAAAAGTACCTGTATGGCCTACTATTTCCACCCTGAATTGCACAGTCGATGGACACTTTACTATTCCATGAGGCCACAGGAGAGGATTTATGAATGGCAGTGAAGCGATGCAACTGACACTGGTAGGTCATGTGATAGCAATAACATTGTGGTTGTAGTACATCCAAATTTCATTCATACTATCCATATTTATTCATATATATAGAACATACTTGTTAACGGATGCGAAGTAAGTTCAAATTTAAATGTAGTACCTACTCAGACAGTACATGATTTTAGATGCACTGTGAGATTTTAAGTACACTTTTAAAACTGCATTTTGTAATAATGTCAAATTAAAAGTTTTACTAAAAGTTTTAAATGTACTAAATCATGATTTGCTGTTAACTTTAACTAGTGCTGAGAAGGTTACTTTGGAAATGTAGTTGGTTACATATTACAAGTTACCCTATTTAAAATGTGATAAGTAGTGTAACTATTTACTGATGTAACTGATTACATTTGATTGTTTTTATTCGTTTTCTAAGTTTAACAAATGTTAATCATTTTCAAACATAGGGTTGACCTTACAGTAGTACTCAACACTGATTACTGTCAGACTGTCAAAATCCTTCATCTCTTGAATTGAGATTGTAATAATTAAATTTTTAAGCACAATCACCACAGAATCAGACTTTAGCACATCTTTTTACTTTGAGATCATTCTGAGTTTATATACAGCTTTAAAATAATAAGAAATAGTTTAATAGCTATGATACTGTTTTTTTTAAATCAAATCTTTGCATAGCTATGGCAATGGAAAAAAAGTATTAATCTTAAAAAAATTAAGCATATACATAAACCCACAGAGGAAATAAAACATTTATTGAATAAGCTTGTGTCCTATTCTGTAGCCCCTTTGTAATCATTAACATGTTCATAAGTAACTAATTTAATTACACATTTTTTCCTCAATAACTCTCACAGATTACAGTTAGTCTGAATTACGAATTACAGTCCAACCCTTAGTTTTTCTTGAAAAAGTACATCACTGCATGCTCAAAGTGCACTACAAAAAAAATGGCCTCGTTACAAAAAAAGTCTTGTTAGTACATGTGGTTTGAATTCATTAAGCAGGATTGCCTTGGATAACCCTCAAGTTCCTCAAGTTGAGTGTAAGTTGTTAAGCTCTCAACATCAGCATCTCTGGGAGTGGGGAACTTGCAACAGCGGAAATTTAATTAATTAATTATACATTCATACATAATGGGAAGTCGCACCAAATGACATATGTTAACTAACCTTATCATAAAAGTCAAATTATCTGATATTTTAAGAATCTTCTTGACAGTCATGTCTTCAGGGGGCTTCTATTTCCTGTTTCATGTTTTTATTTTCTGTGTATTAATGTGGTTGAACCACATGATTTTGATGGTTACACCACATGACTTTAATTTGGTGGACAAAAGTTTTTTTTAGATATTAAAGAAATATTAATAAATGTGTCAAGCTACTTAATATGGTTTTGCTGTATTTGAATGAATTACATTTTTTCTTGTATATCACACTGCCATTTTTATGCTATTCTCCAATAAAAATATCAAGATGTACCTTATTTCAGAAATTAAAACATTAAAAATTAATAATAAAATGAACACTAAATCATAGGTTGGAAGTGAGGAGTTGAAAAATAAGAGAGAATGGTCAATCTTTTCAAGTTTTTTTTTTTTTTGAGATGCTGATAAAGTTAACAAATTTTGTTGAGAGACTTGGAATAATGGGCACTGATTAATCTAAAATAACTTCTTCAATATCACATTAGTTTGAGCAGTTTGTATACTTGGAACTTCCTTGCCACTGCTTTACATTTTTACCCATTCGGACATTCAAATCCATGATTTATGGTGCTCCGTGTGAATAAGTAATCTTCCTCTGAGATCCATGAATATGTTAGCTAGAGGAGGGAATGTCTGAGATGGTGGGGTCTACGCCTCATTACCTTCTCCAGGAATCTGCAGGTTTCTCCAGGCCAGCACAGTGCCGTAGAGTGGCCACTGGAGCGACTGAACAAGGCAGCTTTGATGGTGCCATCATAAAATATGAAAATGCACTCTCTGCTAATCTCGTTTTGTAGAAGGAAACAGACCACTGCAGACTCTTTCAAGAATGGTGCAGATTTGCTTGTAGTGGGTTGAAATGTTGGCTTTGAATCAGCTGTTGAAGATTAGGAAGAGTGGCTACACTACATTTGACTTGGAACTTTAAAAATTGGTTCAGTTAAAAATGACATTTAAAGACATGTTACATAAGGTTATAATCGCAGTGATGAAACCAGTGGAGGTTGATCTATCTATCTATCTATCTATCTATCTTTAAAAATATTAAGCAGCACAAATGTTTTCGACATTAAAAATAAGAAAAGTTTCTTGCGCACCAAATGATTTTCAAAGGATCTTGTGAAACAGACTGGAGTAATGGCTGCTGAAAATTCAGCTTTGCTATAAAAAAACATAAAAAAAATATATTAAAATAGAAATCAGCCATTTTAAATTGCAATAATATTTCACAATAAAACTGCTGTTATTGTATTTTTAATCAAATAAATGTAGTGTTTGTGAGCATTAGAGACTTCTTTCAAAAACATTAAAAAAAAGGAACCAGCCCCAAACTTTTACATTTTAGTATATATGTATATATATATATGTATATATATATATATATATATTCTTTTTTTAACACAATTTTGGTCAAAACCATACTTGCCATTTAGTATTAAAACAATTATCACTGGTAGGGTACATTAAAAAAAAAAAGAATCTTAAATCACTTAATTAAAAAGCAAAATAAAAAATAAAAGTTTTTCAATCACTGTCAGTATCAAATTACCAGCTTTCTACAGTTAGGTTCTGGTCAGTATGTTTATTATAAACACACGGGTTTCTGTCATGTTAATGGTAGTACTATTTAACAATTAGCATCAGTCCTGCCAAACATGAAACATCTCAGTCTGGCTTATATGTCGTTCATTCTGTTCTCAGCTATTTTTGTTTGTCCTTCAGCTCAGATTCAAATGGGTGATAGTGTATCACGGATCTGAGAGTCCAGTCAAGGTAAACCAAACCTCTACTTGGCTGAGCTGTACTCTCTTAAATGACAACATCATCAGGTGACTAGGAATTAAATGTTGTAGCAGTTTATATGGAAAGGCCAAGTCTGCTTCTGGGTGTTTTTTTTTTTTTTTTTAAACATTACAAGACCAAGTTTACCAACACAGAGACTGGATATACACAGTTAGAGCATGCTTTTATAGTACAGTATATTGTTATGGCAAACATCACGTAATGTAATTAATATTCAACTGGATTCAAAATTGTCAATTTATAGACTCGATTTCATTAATAACATTAACAAACTTTTACATTACAAACCTTATCAGTTTTATTATATATTTTAGGGCACTAAAGCTTGATTTAACTCTAAATGTCATAGATGTTTGATTAGAACATGTTATTCTAAAATGTTACCAGTATAGTTTTGTTCGGTGTGTGTGTACATCACGTAATGTAATTAATATTCAACTGGATTCAAAATTGTCAATTTATAGACTCGATTTCATTAATAACATTAACAAACTTTTACATTACAAACCTTATCAGTTTTATTATATATTTTAGGGCACTAAAGCTTGATTTAACTCTAAATGTCATAGATGTTTGATTAGAACATGTTATTCTAAAATGTTACCAGTATAGTGTTGTTCGGTGTGTGTGTGTATATATATATATATATATATATATATATATATATTAGGGATGTCACAATTCTCAATATAATATTGAACTGTTTGGTACGACATCCACGGTTCAATACGTGCTTGTAAATTGTGGTTTTTCGGTTTTGCGTTTAAATAATTTCTGTGTGTTTTATTTCTCTCAGAATTGCCTCTGTTTGTGTGTGCCTGTGAGTCTGCGTGCTGAGATGAGGAAATGCCTCCCCGCTTATAATATGCATTTAAAAAAGCAACACACGCCAAACACCTTCCTTTGTAATGACTTACAATGAGAAGTGTTTCTAAACCTGCCATCAAAAGAGAACATTATAACATACTCCACAACATCAGTCGAATGTTTGAGATAACTTCCTTTTGCGATCTGATGTGGCTTCTTATCACAGAATGAGGCAGAAAATATATAGGGTGTTTACACGTCATCAATCCGGAAGTCGTCCATATTGGCGGCACTGAACGTCAACAATGCCACTGAACCGAACGGATCTCGCATATGGGCTTGGCGAAAAAAACAAATTGGTTCACTATTTTGGGATAAGAAATAGAAAGAAGAATTGTCAGGTCGTCAGTCCACGACAAAGGAACTAGCTCATATGGATCTTTACCACCTAATAACTTTAGTTTGTCAAAATATCGCACCCTTTCCTGCTTACTAAGTCCTTCTCTTTTTTTATTTAGCAGCTTCCACACGTTTTGCTGTTGTTTACATCCAAGTATCTCCAATATGGCCGCGGATCCGGGTAACTGACCAAACCATTACATAGGTGCAAATGCACTATTCTATACTGTAATAAATGCTATGCAGATTACCAATGGATTGCAAATATACTTAATCATTATGAAAATACCGAGATGGCTTGAAGAATACAGTTAAACTATATATATTGTCGCAGTCGAGTGTTTATTGTCTTCATGTTTCATCATTCAAAGCGTTTCTATCTTCTTTTTATTCAGTTACAGCAATAGTGATGCCTTTGTCCATATTAGGGATTTCCTGGAACATCATCAGTTCTATTACCTCTGTGATGTATTTGTGGAGTTTCTGCACGAGGGCATCCTCTGGCTACCAGTATGAATGTAAAAGACATTACATGTGTTTATAGCGCTCCATAATGGCCAATCCATCATATTTTGGGAAAAAAATAGGAAAAATAATACCTCTCTCAAAATAAATTTTAAGTACACATATAGTAATTCACATCTTTCTCCATTGTACACATGCTTACAGGAAGTTTTTGTTGTTAATTTGTTTTAAAAATCACATTTTAAATTGCAAAAAAACATTTGGATGTGCCAAGCCATCAGAACCGAACGGAACCGAAAAACCGTGGTTAAAAAAAACGAGGTATGTATTGAACCTTGGGCTAAGTGTATTGTTGCATCCCTAATAATAATAATAATAATAATAATAATAGTCTTTAACAAGCCGAAAAAAATGCATGTCACACTCAATTTGCACTGGTTACCAATAGCTGCTCGCATAAAATTCACGGCATTGATGTTTGCCTACAAAACCACCACTGGCTCTGCACCCCTTTACCTAAATACACTACTTCAGATGTATGTGCCCTCTAGAAGCTTGCGTTCTGCAAGTGAACGGTGCATTATAGTGCCATCCCAAAGAGGCACAAAATCACTTTCACTGATGTTTACATTAACTGTTCCCTCCTGGTGGAATGACCTGCCCAACTCAATCTGAGCAGCCGAGTCCTTAGCCATCTTCAAGAAACGGCTAAAAACACATCTCTTCCATCTTCATTTGACCCTCTAACTCTAGCACTCTCTATTCTAATTCTAAAATATAAAAAAATAAAATCCACTCGACCCTATTACACTTGCACTCTCTATTCTTCTTGTTCTATTCTCTATCTTCTTGTTTTCTTTTTATTTATTATAAATAAATAAACCCTTGCTACGTGTATTGCGTTAGGCTAACCGAGACTTGTCCAGCACTAAGTCACTTTGGATAAATGATTAAATGTAAATGTAATATATAATGTATATATTAAACCATTGGTGGCCACACACAAAAAAAGCTAGTGACTGCTTAACAGAATAAAGCACTGATTTAAATGCATGAAATACATTTGATATCAATTACTTGAATTTTGTCTCACTGAAATAGGACTTCACTGCATCTGTTGAATGTTAATGTCATAACAAAGTTTCATACACCATTACACACATCAGTTTAGCTGTGGCTTCATACATATTTCAAGATGAGCAGACTCACAGTTCTGCATTTAAATTAACATTTCAAATCTAGTAAAAATTTGCATCATTGAAGTGCACAAGAAACTGACTTAAAGCCCAATTACTGTCTTAATGTTTCACCATTTACAGTCTTTTGTAAAATTGAACTTCGATGCCGCTAAACATTTTAACTTAAC
>NW_015542400.1:97559-128733 GCF_001515605.1 Sinocyclocheilus anshuiensis | reverse complement strand
TATATATATATATATATATTAGGGATGTCACAATTCTCAATATAATATTGAACTGTTTGGTACGACATCCACGGTTCAATACGTGCTTGTAAATTGTGGTTTTTCGGTTTTGCGTTTAAATAATTTCTGTGTGTTTTATTTCTCTCAGAATTGCCTCTGTTTGTGTGTGCCTGTGAGTCTGCGTGCTGAGATGAGGAAATGCCTCCCCGCTTATAATATGCATTTAAAAAAGCAACACACGCCAAACACCTTCCTTTGTAATGACTTACAATGAGAAGTGTTTCTAAACCTGCCATCAAAAGAGAACATTATAACATACTCCACAACATCAGTCGAATGTTTGAGATAACTTCCTTTTGCGATCTGATGTGGCTTCTTATCACAGAATGAGGCAGAAAATATATAGGGTGTTTACACGTCATCAATCCGGAAGTCGTCCATATTGGCGGCACTGAACGTCAACAATGCCACTGAACCGAACGGATCTCGCATATGGGCTTGGCGAAAAAAACAAATTGGTTCACTATTTTGGGATAAGAAATAGAAAGAAGAATTGTCAGGTCGTCAGTCCACGACAAAGGAACTAGCTCATATGGATCTTTACCACCTAATAACTTTAGTTTGTCAAAATATCGCACCCTTTCCTGCTTACTAAGTCCTTCTCTTTTTTTATTTAGCAGCTTCCACACGTTTTGCTGTTGTTTACATCCAAGTATCTCCAATATGGCCGCGGATCCGGGTAACTGACCAAACCATTACATAGGTGCAAATGCACTATTCTATACTGTAATAAATGCTATGCAGATTACCAATGGATTGCAAATATACTTAATCATTATGAAAATACCGAGATGGCTTGAAGAATACAGTTAAACTATATATATTGTCGCAGTCGAGTGTTTATTGTCTTCATGTTTCATCATTCAAAGCGTTTCTATCTTCTTTTTATTCAGTTACAGCAATAGTGATGCCTTTGTCCATATTAGGGATTTCCTGGAACATCATCAGTTCTATTACCTCTGTGATGTATTTGTGGAGTTTCTGCACGAGGGCATCCTCTGGCTACCAGTATGAATGTAAAAGACATTACATGTGTTTATAGCGCTCCATAATGGCCAATCCATCATATTTTGGGAAAAAAATAGGAAAAATAATACCTCTCTCAAAATAAATTTTAAGTACACATATAGTAATTCACATCTTTCTCCATTGTACACATGCTTACAGGAAGTTTTTGTTGTTAATTTGTTTTAAAAATCACATTTTAAATTGCAAAAAAACATTTGGATGTGCCAAGCCATCAGAACCGAACGGAACCGAAAAACCGTGGTTAAAAAAAACGAGGTATGTATTGAACCTTGGGCTAAGTGTATTGTTGCATCCCTAATAATAATAATAATAATAATAATAATAGTCTTTAACAAGCCGAAAAAAATGCATGTCACACTCAATTTGCACTGGTTACCAATAGCTGCTCGCATAAAATTCACGGCATTGATGTTTGCCTACAAAACCACCACTGGCTCTGCACCCCTTTACCTAAATACACTACTTCAGATGTATGTGCCCTCTAGAAGCTTGCGTTCTGCAAGTGAACGGTGCATTATAGTGCCATCCCAAAGAGGCACAAAATCACTTTCACTGATGTTTACATTAACTGTTCCCTCCTGGTGGAATGACCTGCCCAACTCAATCTGAGCAGCCGAGTCCTTAGCCATCTTCAAGAAACGGCTAAAAACACATCTCTTCCATCTTCATTTGACCCTCTAACTCTAGCACTCTCTATTCTAATTCTAAAATATAAAAAAATAAAATCCACTCGACCCTATTACACTTGCACTCTCTATTCTTCTTGTTCTATTCTCTATCTTCTTGTTTTCTTTTTATTTATTATAAATAAATAAACCCTTGCTACGTGTATTGCGTTAGGCTAACCGAGACTTGTCCAGCACTAAGTCACTTTGGATAAATGATTAAATGTAAATGTAATATATAATGTATATATTAAACCATTGGTGGCCACACACAAAAAAAGCTAGTGACTGCTTAACAGAATAAAGCACTGATTTAAATGCATGAAATACATTTGATATCAATTACTTGAATTTTGTCTCACTGAAATAGGACTTCACTGCATCTGTTGAATGTTAATGTCATAACAAAGTTTCATACACCATTACACACATCAGTTTAGCTGTGGCTTCATACATATTTCAAGATGAGCAGACTCACAGTTCTGCATTTAAATTAACATTTCAAATCTAGTAAAAATTTGCATCATTGAAGTGCACAAGAAACTGACTTAAAGCCCAATTACTGTCTTAATGTTTCACCATTTACAGTCTTTTGTAAAATTGAACTTCGATGCCGCTAAACATTTTAACTTAACATCCCAAGATCCCGAGATCAATCCCAAGATCAATCAGTTATGTAACACTGACATTGTCTGAATAACATGCGGTTTAGGCCTCTCATAGCAATTTGTCCCTGATCACATCAAGCAAACGAAGGAATTTCAGTGACACAAGCACTCTTTCAACCAACTCTTCCAAAATAAGACACTAGAACCATGTCATTCTTCTTCTTTTCTTGCCACAGGCAAGATCATTCCACTGTATAGAAGATAACCAATATAACAATGTCTGTAGTCATTAAATTATTTAACAGCTCTGACATTCCTTTTTCTATTTTAAGATTTCTTACCAAATGGATTCTGTCTGGCCCTTTACTCAGTTTGAGTCTCCATTCATTAAGGACTATAGAGAAGGTCCATTTAAAGGAGTGGTTCACTTAAGAATTCTGTCATTTACTCACCCTAAGGTTGCTCCAAACCTGCATGCTATTATTCTTATTATTTTCATGTTTTTGTCCGAGATGTTTACAACAATACATTATGTATCATTAAGATATCGCTTGTGGGTGAAGTTTCTTTTAAAAAAGTACAACTGCAACACTAGCTCATGAAATCAAAAGAAAAGTCTGTCAATACTGCTTCAAAATTGTTACTTGAAGTTTTATTCTGCCTTCAAAGTGATGGAGACTGGAAAAATAAAGCTGTAGAGCAAAAGTCTAATAGATGTTACAAATTATTTCAAATGATTGTAACAACGATATTTTTTTCCCTTCAGCAGAGGATAAATGCAGCAATGGTTACTTCACGTAAAATGGAGAGCACAGCACACAATTTAGCACTGGTTCATTATTGATTCTCTGTCCCATCAGTCAGGTAATGGCACTGGCTATTTGCCAATTACAAGATTAAAGATTTTCAGCTGTTAGGCACCATTTAACAGCACAAATCCACAAGGGAGTCAAGAATAAAGTTGCTGCATTCAAATTCAAGTCCCTACGAAGTGTTAACTGCTCCCAACACAATAAACAAGGAGAAGCTAAAATAATTTGTTCATTTTCACAAGCAATTGAGTCATGTAGATAAAGAACTTTAGTTCTATATATTACTATATATTTTTGTGTAAATAAATATAACCCTATAACACTTAATTTGTTTGATACATGTCTTTTTGGTACATGGCCATTTTTTTTTGGCTTTTTTATATTGCATCCCCCAGTTGTATCTGACCACAAAGTAGTTTACAGTTTTTGTTATTGAAAATTCTGCGGCTGAACAATAGACATGCTGTTGCAGATCTAATAGACAGGTGGAGCTGGGGAGGTGGAGGGTGAAAGTTGTGCAGGCTGCGTTGCTGGACCTGTAGTTTGTGACAGTAGATTGTGACTGTGTGAATGTCTGTAAATGGGCCTCACATGGAGGCATGACGGGATTGTCCCAATAGGACTATGCCATGTAGAGTTTCTTAAGTACTTGGGTCATTTCTCCTGCCCCCTAGTATTATGCCAACATCAATAAAATCATGAAATCATTTAATTATCAATTCAATAGTTAAATTGAATAAATTATAGTTAAATTGTACTTTGAGTGAAATCATGAAAGTAAATGATACATTTAAATTAATAAGTATCTCTATAGTTTTTCATTATTTTGGTTAAAGTTTAGCCTGTTCAGCATTTTGCACATCATCAACTGAAAGATTATTTTTGTCAACAGAAAATTATATGCAATTTCCAAACAGATTAAATTTCACAAAAATAAATTAATATGACAATGAAAATATTTAAAATTGAAAATCAATGACAGTAAATTAAATCTGTTGTACAACTATTCACTACGACTGGATAGGCAGTTAAACTCGTGCAATGACTGTTTAATATGATGATGTGCCAAATTTAAAATATCTGTCTTCTTCACTGTTATGTGACCCAGTGTCATGATGATAAGATTGTAACAGTCACATCTTGTGTGCTTTTCACAGGGCATTATCGAGCAATTGGAATGAGAGCCAGTATAACAATCTGGTGGTAAGGCGTAAGCTCTTGTAGGCAAGTGGAAAGAGCGTTTCGAATAAAACCTTTTAGACTAAACCTTTTAGACCATTTATTTCTCAGAATATCTATGTACTGCACCCTTATTCTGTGGAAACATCTGTTAGCTATGCTGAAGATGAGGGAGGAGTTGATGAGTCTTCCTCGGTCGTTTTCATTTGCTCAATGGAAGGACATAAAATAAGGAGAGGCAGTTACACTGTATGCCATAAATCTAGCACCTTTTCTCATCTGTGTTGTTTTACCCAGTCAGATTTTTTTCAACCCCAGAGCTTTGACTTAACTGGGTTACACATCATTTAGCTAATACCACTGTGCTGCTACAGAACTTTTAAATGCATTGCATTATGTATGAGGGTGCAGCATATATTGGCATCTATGTGCTGCTAAGGAAACAGTAAGTAAATACAGTACACTGAAGGGTGAAAGAGTGAAAGATGTAAACACATTTAAGCACCTCTGAGTGGAGCACACTGGGTTATGCCCTTGTCAGATGACAGACAGTGATAGCTGTTGTAGTAAATCAGCTCAAAAGGGAAATATTTATGACTAATTATAACTGGTTATGATTAATAATAAATATTTAGATTAGATCTTAGAATTAACTGTAGCAGAATCAATATTACCACTACAGTGTCATTGGGTGCTGGGAGGCATTCTACCCACTTTGTGAACTGGCACACGACTGTGAGGAAATACTTGTTGCCTCTTGTTGACCTGGGTAAGGGTCCGACCCAGTCAATTTGAAGGTCTGACCAAGGAAACGTGACTCCTCTGCGCTGCAGTGGGGCTCTGTGGTTTGGGTTAGCCGGTTGGAATTGGCAGCAGACAAGGCATCCTTTCACCTACTCTGCCACATCTTGCTGCATGCTGGGCCAGTATGCTACTTGTTTAAGTGTCTCATAAGTGGCTCTTGTGCCGTGGTGTCCCGCACATGGTGCGTCGTGAGCATACATCAGCATCACCCCCCTTAGGCAGTGTGGCACCACAAGCCTTGGTGCAGTGAGGTCATCAGTGGCATAAAACAGAATGTTGTTTATCACACGCAGCATGTGTGTTACGTGGTATAGCCGTTTGAGGCTTGGGGCAGCAGCAAGTTCATCTGGTGTGATAGGGTGGCTGGAGGGGTCAGAGAGGTGGTGAAGGATGGTTTTGATGGCGGAGTCAGAAGCTTGCATGTCAGCAAGGTATTTACGTGTGTGTGTTTGTGTGTGTGTGTGTGTTAGTTTGCTTGGTCAGCCAGGCCCATCGGTGCCTGGGCCCCGGGGGTCATTTACGTCTCTTTGGAATGTGTTTGAAATTCAATGGTCAGACGAGAGTGGTGAAACTGTTTAGCATCTCCTTGATAGCCGGGGGGAACCATTGGCCATTTAGCACCCATATAAGTGTAAAGTCTGTGACCAGGACTGTAATTTATATGCAAATGTCAAAAGCTAAAAGGGTCTCTTAAGCCATAAAACCCCAAAGATCACGCATGATTCTACGCAGACGCTACACTGTATAATGAGAAGAAAAATGGAATTGCAGATTTACAATATGCCAAACACCAAGACTCGCTTGTTGACTGCATTTCTGAACTCTCATAGACTCCATGTTCTAGGGCCAGATTCACAAAACATAAAAATAAAATTCTTCATGCTATCTTCCTATTTTCTAGCTTAAGAAAATAAATAAATCAAAACTTAATGTTCTTGTCTATTTAGACAAAACCTGAAAACAGTATTCTTAAAAATCATTGTAAAAAAAAAAAAATCTTAAAGTTACAGTAACCGCCAAATTGTTTTAAATCTCCAAAGGTAAGATGTTTAATGCATTTATGGAGTTGTTTCAAAGTTTAAGCATTACAACATAACGTCTTGGTTATGTATGGTAACCCTCGTTCCCTGATGGAGGGAATGGAGACCTTGTGTTGAAGTTCCCGACACAAGGGGTTGCTCTTGGGAGCCCAGACACATCTGACATCATTGAGAAAAGGCCTATGAAATTGGCGAGCAAAATTTGCAGAGCTGGCCACACCCCAGATATGCGGGTATAAATAGGCCAGAGTAGCATTTGCTCACTCGTTCTGTTCTGAGGAGTTGAGAAGCGTTTCAACCCACTCAGAGGCAGTTCAGAGTTGTGGCATAAAAGACACAATGTTCCTCCATCAGGGAATGAGGGTCACCACAGATAACCGAGACGTCCCCTTTCAGTCTGTCACTTTGACGTTGTGTCAAAGTTTCCGACACAAGGGGTCCCTATATAAAAAGCAGATGTTGACAAGCCAGCATGTCACAACCAAATGAACATCTCCTCCTCATAACCTTCCAACGCCCAAGACTCATGACCTCACTCTCCAACATCCGGGAAAGCCGCCAAGAAGACGGAGGTCACCTCAGCTGGAGCCTTTTCTCATTTTGTTAGGGAAGTAGAATAAGTAACGGCTGAAATCCTGGTAGTTAACGCTGGAGGGAAGGACACTACGGAGGTCACATCCTACCAAAAGGAGAGGTAGCATGTGAAGATCAAACTATGGACTTACGGAGGAAGTACCACATAGGGAAGATTCTGTGGTGGGCTCCGCATTAGAGGAGAACTACAAAACACAGAACCTCGTGACAGATCAAGTGTCTGTCTAGGGGAGACACTGAATCCTAAGGGACAAGTCAGTGGAATAATATACATATGGGGCAATCAAGGGGAGCCACTACATATGGGGCACTAACCCATAACGAGAGTTCACTCAAGGGATACTACCTCGCAATGGATTCTAATAGCGAGTTCCTCCGCCGAACTCAGCCATATAAAAAGTGTTTAAGTGATGGAAAGGTAGCCCAGAGTTAATAAGAAGGAACTGGATTGGGATCAATGGGCGCATATGCCACCTGAGACAGGGGGAGGCGCCATGTGCAATCTCTACACACTACTAGCATTCAAGACTCTGGATGAGGCTGGTTCCATTCGCAGATTGTAGAATCTGGCAAATGTATTAGGTGTAGGCCAACCTCAGCTATGCAAATGTCTGATAGAGAGGCACCATTCTCTAAAGCTGATGAATCAGCAATGCCCCTGGTCGAGTGAGACGTCACTTACAGTGGGCATGGTAAGCCTCTGACCTGATCGCCGTCAGGATAGCATCCACAATCCAGTGGGAGATCCTCTGTTTGGAGACAGCATTCCCCTTCTGCTGTCCTCCAAAGTAGAGAAAGAGCTGTTAAGACCGTCTGAAAATCTGTGTGCATTCCACATAGATGTACAGGACTTGCACTGGGCACAACAGAGACAGGTTAAGGTCCCTTTCCTGTGGGGGGATAGCTTGCAAGTTTACCGCCTGATCTCTGAAAGGAGTGGTGGGAACCTTGGGCACATATCCAGGCCAGGGTCTCAGGACAACATGAGAGTCTGCTGGCCCAAATTCAAGGCATGATTCGCTAATGGAGAATGCTTGAAGAAGGCTTGAAGGCTTGAAGATGCACACCTTCTTGATAGAAGTGAGTGCAGTCAGGAAGGCTGTCTTCATAGACTAAGTTCACCTGACTGAAGGGGCTCAAATGAACTTCTCTGTAAGGCCCGAAGGACCACTGAGAGATCCCAAGAGGGGATGAGACGCGACCTTGGAGAATGCAACCTCCAGGCGCCTCTTATGAATCTTATAACCAGGTCATGCTTCAGTGTCATAATTCGCTGCAATCGCAGCCATGTACACCTTAAGCATAGAAGCAAACAGGTGACAGGAAGCAGACAGGAAGGATAACATGGAACCAATGCCACATCTCCAAGGATCCTTCCTCTGGGAAGAACACCAGTTCACGAAAATGTGCCACTTTAGGTAATGTGCCGCCTCGTAGAGGGGGCCCTAGCCTGTGTAATAGTATTAGCCACAGTGTGTGAAAGGTCACTGAATTCCTCCTGGTCACGTCCAGGAACCAGACATGGAGGTTCCAGAGACCCGGATCAACACGTGCTTGCCTTGGTCAGCGGTTAAAACCTCCTCAAGGCCAAAAGCAACTCCAGGCATTTGATATGCCAATGCAGCCGGGGACCCATCCAGACTCCGGAAGCTGCACTCCCATTGCATACAGCACCTCAGCCTGTGTTAGAAGCATCTGTTGTAACAACGATGCATATAGAAACCTGTTCTAAGGGCATTCCTGCCCATAGAAATGAGATGTCCTTCCAAGGGCTGAAAGTGCGGCAACACTCTGGTGTGATGTTCACACGATTTGTACCTTGGCACCATGCCTATCTTGGGACTTGGGTATGAAACCAGTGCAAAAGCGGTCTCTTATACATCAATCCCAGTGGCATGAATGTGGCTGAGGATGCCATATGCCCCAGGAGCCTCTGAAAGTGTTTGAGAGGGACTGCTGTTTTGTGTTTGAGTGTTCTCAAGCAGTTCAGCACTGACTGAGCACAAGCCTCTGAGAGACGTGCTGTCATAATGTTCGAGTCCAGTTCTACACCGAGAAAAGGGATACTCTGCAGGGGGGAACTTGTTCTTTTCCCAGTTGACCCGAAGTCCCAGTCGTGCTAAGTGGTTGAGGACCATGTCCCTGTTAGCGCAAATCCCCTTGAGTGAGCTAGAATTAGCCAGTCATCGAGGTAATTGAGAGTGTGAATGCCCACTTCCCTGAGAGGGGCAAGGGCAGCCTCCGCGACTTTCACGAAGACATGAGGAGACAGGGACAGCCCGAAGGGAAGAACCCTGTACTGATATGGCTGCCCTTCAAAAGGAAAACCGAAGAAACGGCCTGTGTCTTGGAAGGATTGAGACATGAAAGCACGCGTCCTTCAGGTCTGTTGCCGCAAACCAGTGTTGGTCTCTGACACATATTAGCATGTGTTTGAGGGTCAACCTTCTAAACAGGAGCTTGTGAAGGGCCCGGTTCAATACCCTCAGGTCCAAGGTTGGTCTGAGCCCCCCACCCTTCTTTAGTACAATGTAGTAGGGGCTGTAAATCCCCTTCTTCATCTCGGCGCGGGGGGGACAGGCTCTATTGCTCCCTTCGCCAGAAGGGTTGCCACTTCCATTTGAAGAACAGCAGCATTCTCGCCTCGCACTGAGGTAAATAGAATGCCACTGAACTTCGGTGGACACGTGGTGAACTGAATCGCATAGCTGAGCCAAACAGTTCTGAGAAGCCAGCAGGAAGTGTTGGGGAGGCTTAGCCAAGTCTCCAGACACCTTGCCAATGGTCTTAAGGGAACTATGTTCGACGTACCTAGGGCAGGGTTCCTGTGACTTAGTGGAACAAAAGGCACAGTGACAGGAGTTGAAATGTTATTCAGGGCGCACCGTGCCTTGCCATCAGGTCAGTCAAATGAGCCACTGACGAATGAGGGAACAGGGGTTCGCCAACATGCGTCACACTGGCTTGGTGACAGACCTATTGCATCTGAATGTGAGGAGACATGAAGTCTGGGTCTGAACAGGCTCTGATGCCTAATCTCAGTGTGTGGCCATTGAGGATGGGAGGGCCAGAGAGGGCCAGTTGTGAGTGTGTGATCCAGGGAAGAAGGAAATTGTTCTTTTATTGACCAAATTGCCAAGCGGCAGACAGCCGAAGCGAAGCTGAATCCACCCCCTGTCCCCTCGCCAGATCAGATTGTCCCTCCTCCTAGGGTTTCCCATCTCAGGTACACTTCGAAGCCTTCCGGGGGTTCTTAGTGCCCTGAAGACGAGCCGGCGGTGCCACCTTCCTGCGAGTGGCGGGCCGTTGTTCAGGCTTGACTGCAGGCCTGGGTTGTTGTGGGGCCTCAGCAGTCCTCGCAGAGGGCCGTCCCCGGTGACGAGCAGACGAAGGCTGCTGTTTCATTGGTGCAGGACTCACTGAGGCAGGATGTGTTTGATGGCCATCGCCCTGCCCAGAGCCTGAGCCATGACCTTCGTAGCCTGGAGGGCAAAGTCGGTCACCGAGCGCAGTTCCTGCAAAACCTCTGAGTTGGGACCATCCTCATGCAGTTCTTTCAACACCTTGGCCTGGTAGACCTGCAGGATGGTCATGGCATGCAGGAAAGATGCAGCTTGTCCAAAGGCCGTATAAGCCTTCATCACCAGGGATGAAGAAAACTTACAGGCCCTGGATGGTGGTCTCGGACATCCCCACCAAGTGGCGGCATTTTGCGGGCAAAAGTGCACCACAGTTGCCCTCTCCTACCTTCGTATACCACCTTGCTGGACCCCCATCGAGGGCAATGAGAATGGAGGAACTGGTGTATCGTGTCCTGGCCAAGAAGGGGGCCTTCCACGATTTCGTCCGTTCCTCGTGCACCTCCGGGAAGAAAGGAACCGGGGCTGGGCGCAGCTTAGTGTCACGCTCAGTGCCACGCTCAGTGCCCAGAATCTAATCATCCAGCCGAGAATGCTCGGAGCAGCATGGGGGAGTCCACTCAAGCTGGATGCTCTTGGCCGCCCGGGGCAAACACGGCTGCCATCTCAGTATCCACCTCAGACCCGAACTCAGCACTCTTGGGTGCTGGTTCTGCAGAGTCATTGGCTTCAGATGGCTCTAGCCTGCCCTCTGATGCTGCGATTGACAGCTCATCCTCATCATGAGCCTCGAATGAGTAATTCAACTCGCCCTGAAACGAGCTCTCAAACTCATCCGGAAGCTCAATCGGAGGACACGAGGTGTGGGAGGAACGAGAAGCCCGTGGGGATTCCCCTGGCGGAACCATTCTCGCCTCACCAGGCTCTTCCCCGCGACCTCATACCCGGAAGTAGAAGGACCGGAACTTTTGGGGATGAACCCGAGCTGAGAGAACAATGTGCCTATGGACAGGTCCTCGCAAGCTGGAAATAAACCATCCGCGAGCGCTGCTTCAAAGTAAGCACAGCCCAAACACTGAACACAGAGATCGTGCTGGTCATAAGGAGAGACATGGTAACTGCAACCAGAAGAATACGAGTGAAAAGGCATGATGTAAACACACAATTCCACCTGTGAAACTCTTTCAGAGAATTTGCTGTTTTAGGAGGAATTTTGCTCTCAATGATCACCGTTTAAGCACCCAGGGGTACTCTCACAACACTTAGCTGTGTATGAGAAGGGAGAGACCGCTTCAGAGGTGTCTGGGCTCCCAAGAGCGACCCCTAGTGTTGGTGACCAACTGAAAGGGAACGATAGTTACATTATGCACATCCCTAATAATAGAAATATGTTTAGCCTACATATAATGCATATCACTATTACTAGGGATGTACTCTGAAGTGACACTATTGATAGATAATGTAATCATGATTATGTGTGACGTGAGTTTTTGATGAATTTGAAATTCATTGAGTCAAATAAGGACCTCTGTTTTAATTGTGTAACAATGTCATTTTCGGCAGCATTCAGACAATGGAAAAAGTCTATTTTTAATTTAATTTAATTTAATTATTACTTTTAAACTTAATTTGGAATTAAGATGATATTTCTTTCTTTCTTTCTTTCTTTCTTTCTTTCTCACCAAATACAGAGAATTAAAAAAACATCCAAGTTATGCAGTAAATAAGTTTGTTTCTTCATCTGAACAGATTTGGAGAAAGTTAGCTTAGAGTGTTTATATGAAACAAATCCATCATCACAGCTACTGTATGTAACTTTTTGGTTAAAAATAAACAAAAATTGGTTATTGGGCAAGTCCATAATACATCAGTGCTCAAACCCATTCTTACCGTACCTTGATTTGCAATGATAAGCTTATAACAATGATTTATAATTTGAGGTGTTGGGTTCGATTTCATGGGAAACCGGAGTCATTCGTAATTCAGCAAGTTTGATGTTGGAAATGTTTGACATTACAAATCTGTAAACAGAAAGAAGATGCACCGGCTAATATATGGCATATGTGTGGAGCATTTGTAACTTGCTCTTACAACAGTTGCTTAGAATTTAAACTTGTCCAAACTAAGAAACTTCAAACTGCAAAGAGTCTGCATTTAAAAAGAAAAAGCGAAAGGAAGCCTGTACTAAAAGTAAATATCGGCATGGCTTTTGAGAAGTGGCATCAACTCAGAGATCTAAAGGCATTACAGACTAACACAGAGATGGCTTTTTTTTCCAAGACATTTCAGTGGTGCAATGGGTGGCTAGCTATCATTAGATAACTTGTTTGCTTGATTCAGATAGGTATCAAGTTTCCTCTAACTTATGTTTT
Source organism: Sinocyclocheilus anshuiensis (assembly GCF_001515605.1). Taxonomy (NCBI): domain Eukaryota; kingdom Metazoa; phylum Chordata; class Actinopteri; order Cypriniformes; family Cyprinidae; genus Sinocyclocheilus; species Sinocyclocheilus anshuiensis. The sequence goes on along the minus strand of NW_015542400.1, from coordinate 116,211 downwards.
TATTTGGTCAGAACAAAAGCAGCAGATTTGTTATTTGTTCAGATAGTATTTAATTTATTTATTTTTGGATATATGCTTAGTAGGACATATCTGGATGTACAATGACAGATCCGCTCTGTTGTGGTGATTAGAGATTCATCCTCATAGCTGAAGCACAACTCAGGAGAAAAAAAAACGAGCGACAAAAGTTACGTACTGCATCTTTAAAGGATTTTAACTTTAAACTGTCAAGTACATAATCTATAATACCGCTTCTTCCAGTGAAAAAGTAGCCTTTTGTCCGCTTGCATCAAAATCTAACAACATATTTGTTTAGAACTGTTTTGAATTATTATTATTTATTTTTTTGCTTGTAAATGCTGCTTGATCTGTGCATATTTTTTCTGCATTTCTCATATTTTCACTGGAGAAAGCAAAATTATGGAAAGAGTACTCATATTATAACTGGAAGCAATGGTTTGAAGTTAATGATGGATTTGTGTATTACAAACATGCAACTTCACAAGATGTACTGGAGTCGTTTTGTGGATTACTGTAATGTTTTTATCAGCTGTTTGAACTCTCATTCTGACTGCACCCATTCGCTTGAAAGGATCCATTGGTGTGCAAGTGATGTAATGCAAAAATTCTCCAAATCTGTTCTGATGAAGAAACAAACTCGAGTACATCTTGGATGGCCTGAGGGTGACTAAATTTCAGCAAATTGTCAATTTTGGGTGAACTACTCCTTCAAGTGAAGTGTGAAGGTGGTGAAGTATGTTGGTCAGAGAGCCCCCTCATATCTGAATAGATAGTTCTTAGTCAGAATAAGCTACATACATTTGGTGCATACAAAATGCACCAAATTTAATGGCAAAAGTTCAAATTCCTGGCTTGTGAGATTAATATTCTTTGTCTAGTGACAGGGCAGTCTTGAGACTGTATGCAAGAATTATGAGAATATGAGACTGTAGACGGTATGCAAGAATTATTACCAGTACAGAACAGCACAGAATCGTCATTACTCTGTACAAATGGATGTTGTTCAAATACTATACCGTGAGCAATAGTCAGTAATACCACTTATTATGACAATGCTGCATCTTCAAAAGAAGCTGTGAAAGACATGACCAAGGAGTATATTGGGTAAAATAGGAGATATTCATTATATACGGCATGTTTTCACAAAAGCAATTCTTCATCTTAAAATATAAAGAAAAAAATATTTTCCAAATACAAAGTTCATCCAAGCAGAACAGAGCATGTTGTGACTACATGAAGATTTCAGCTGCCAAGTCATGGTGAGAGCAATCTAGTGTGGCAGAACTCAGCAGCCCTGAAGCCTGACAAAAGAGCAGATGTGTGAAAAGCTGTCACGTTGTGAGAAAGTCTGCAAGAGCCTGCTCATCTCAGAGTTGAGAATTCAAGGAGAGCCAAAATATGTTGTACCTAATGACCTGCCGCATACTGGGACTGGTGCTGAAGATGTGGAAGAGCAGATGATGTTTATCAAAGAGGAAATAGCAGGGATTATTTCTCAGCTGCTGACGGCAGTCTCCAGATTCTGTTCATAGATTTATAATTTGTATTTTTTTTTTACCAATGATTGGTTTGATTTTGCAACCTAATGACTGACAGGATCACTAGAGTTTTTTTTTTCAGATAACAAACTATGAGATATGATTTTGTGTCGTATACGATATAGTTTTAGTTTACCCTTCAATTAGGTATCATTTAAGCTTACTCACTCTCATGCCTTTCCAAACCGGTATGATGTTCTTTCTTCTGTGGAAGACACACAGGGAATACTAGGTACACACACACACACACACACACACACACACACACACAGTGTTTGTGGTACATACAATGGAAGCCAGTTGGGACACATGTTGTTTCTAGGTTCAGTGAATACAGCTGAGGTCAGCATAACAGTGTCTGCCCATGTTTTGCAGTTGTTCTGGGAGTATTCATTTTCTCCACTGGGGTTTAAAAAAATAACTATTTCAATAAAGAGTCAAAAGCCATGAACCAAACCAGCTCTGAGATGAATATACAGTACTCTTCAAAAGGTTGAGGTCATTATGATGACAATTAAAAATACAGTCAAAACAGTAATATTGTGATTTTGTTTTTATATCCTGCTTTGCAAAGCTTCATTTTTAGCAGGTATTACGCCAGTCTTCAGTGTGACATAATTCTTAAGAAATCATTTTAAATTGCTGTACTTGAGAAGTATCTGTTTCTTGAATGGGACTTTTACTTCTGATCTGTGATCTATTAACGGACAGCAGTCAAAATATCTTCTGCTCCCATCTAAGGCTGCATTTATTTCTCAGTTTATAATTTTTTTTATATTTCTTTTCTATACTGTAAAGATCCTATACTGGACAAAACAGCCCTGTTGTTGTTGTCGTCAACTTTCTAGATCCCATTTTAGGAGGGTCAAAAATTACTACTTTTTTTTTTATTACCCCTAAATATCACATTGGCTACTGAAACAGTATAAGTTATGATGGTTTGGACCTTTGCTGGGAAGAAAATTTAGAGACTGGACCTCTCGTAGCTTTAATTGAATACTAATTTAATAGAGCCAATGATAAAACACACCGACTCTTGTGAGACACGAAACAGCATAAAAATCTGCTATTCTGTTGGAATTAATCTCCCATAAGGCCATTTGGTTGAAAATGGGACTGAGAAATGTATTTAGTCTACAAAAACAAAGTCATAAAGCCTTTTAGTCATGAGAAAATATGGTCAAAAAGGAACATCTCATGTGCTTTAGTGGACAAAACATAATTGCATTTTTGTAAATCGAGCAAATTATATTTTCCAAACCAATATCAGTGTAAATTATCTTCCTTTTAAAGTTTTAAATGACCAGATATGATGCAAACATATGGACACATTCTGTATGAAATATTTTCAAGGTTAAGATAGACTTTTGCTTCAGTAGTACAGTTTATTGCACAGCTGCAGACAAGCATATTAATTAATTAAAGATAAAATTAATATCCCACTTGCATATTTTAAGACCTTCACTGGTACTTACATCATCCTCTTTAAACCCTTTCCCGAATATTTGTGTTGTACATGCCACAACTAATGAGTCCCGGGAGAATCAAGCCATTGATTTCCCCATCGTTCATACTTCCTTTTGAAATCCAAGGCCAGTTTTTTTGGCAAGACACACAAATGAGAAACTGCTGGTGTCATTTTCACTGAAGCTCCACGACTGACAGCGCCACATAGAAATCTGTCCTTGTCCATTATTTGCCAGACAGTTCTCTCTTTTCAGAATTCAGAAAGCAGTTTGGGAACTGTACTTCCACAAAACAAAGAACCTAGAAATAACATAAGCAACTGTATTCTTGTCACAATCCGCTACTGTGAGGAGCACGGAGCAAGGAGACGTAGAGTAGACTTTGAACAAACTGACTTTAATTAACATCCAAAGGAACCAGGAACACACACGTAGTGGGGTAAGACGAACATTCAATACCAGACAAAGAAACTCAGAACAGGACTCACTATAAATACACAGGACTTGACGAGGGGATGACGAGACACACCTGGAACTAATGAGCAATCAAACACATGGGAAAACTAGGTCAGGGCAGGCACATGGAGAGGGAAAATCACACAGATAAAGTCCAGGGGCGTGACAGTTCTCGCGACCTTTGACTTAGAAAATAAAATTATTGCCAATTTGTTTGTCACTCCATTCAGTTTTCTGTATGCTCCAGTTTATTTTATTTTTTTGTTTTATCCAACACTTTTGTCTAAGTTTATCAAGCGTACTTGTTCCAAAACACATTTAAAGTTTATGATATTAAGCATTTTCAGAGGTGATTCTAGAATTTCAATATAGGGGGTCTCAGCCCCCAATGAGTGTATGATTAAACAATATTTAATATATTGTTTGCATATAGGCAGGAAAGATACATACAATAGGTTATACACTACCTATCAAGTCATCTCCTAAATATTGATTTTATTTTAAATCATTTTAACTATAACCAGATCTTATTCATTAATAATCAGAATATAAACAAACCTTATATTACTGTACTTGTCTTGACTGGCAGTATGTTTAATCTGCCTTATATTAAACCATTTCTTTTTCTTTTTCTACAGTATGTTTTTTTTATGTTTGTTTTTTTTTTTATGGAATATAACAATTTGGATATATCAATTTGCCACTTCTGTAATTCAAAGTGACATCAGAAACCACGAATTCCTTTACTCTAAGGTATATTCACAAATGTTGTTCAGATAAAATATTTTGTGTTTCTGTTAAATAATCTAATGTCTTTCTTTGTATCGACTCAAATTTTGTTTAAATAAACTAAAAAAATTGTATGGCAACCAGTTTAGGCTACTTAATTTTAACCAACAATAAATTTTTACAGTGTGATAATGTCTTTTATAATTTCTGTGCATGATTTTAATCTAATGCCACATCCATTTGGTCACACTTTATTTTAAGGTCCAATTCTCGCTATTAAAAAAACATTAACTATGACTTTTGCCTCAATAAACTCCTAATTTAGTTAGTAAGGTAGTTGTTAAGTTTAGGTATTGGTTATGATTAGGGATGTAGAATATGTTCACGCTGGATATTGTTACGTAACGTGTAGATAAAACTCGCACGAAGAAAAATTATTCCAGGAGACAGGCTTTAATCCAAGAATACTCAAGAAACAGGACAAAAACAGGAGAAAACCACAATACTACTCACGTACAAATTAACGAGAACTGACGGAGACAAAAGGGAAGAACTAAGGGTTTAAGTACAAGAGTAAACAAAGGAGCTGATGAGTTAATTAATCAGACAACAGGTGAACATAATGATAATCAAACAGACTGGGGAAAACTAGGTCAAACACAATGCAACACAGAGAACAGAGCACACGTTGCAGTACGCCCCCTCCTGAAAAGGCGTGACCTCACGAAAGGTTCTGGAGCGAGGGCGAGGGTTCTGGAGGAGGGCGTAAAGCAAAAGAAAAAGAAAAAGAGTCCAGGGCAAAAACTACAGTCTAAGGAGGAGTGGATGGCGGGAGGAGTCAGTGAAGAGCCAGGAGCAGAAGGAGCTAGATGTTAAACCAGGGGCCAGCCAGGATGAGGCCCCAGGGTGGAGTCGAAGGCAGTAGGTGGCATGGTGGAGACGACTTGATGGTAGACAACAACCTGGGGTCGACTGACAGAGAAGAAGCCACTACTGATGAAGACCCAGGTGGAGCTGATGAGCCGAAGAGCCCACGTGATGCCAATGGTCCAGGAAACCAAGGTGGTGCTGCGGCGATTAGCGTCCGAGGTGGAGCCGGATAACCAGAGGACAGAGGCAGAGCCGGTGGGACTAAGGACAAAGGCTGACCCGGGGGGAAGGCGGAGCCAGACGGAGCAAAAGGCGCAGGCAGGTCGATGTCAGACCAAGGCGGAGCCGGTGGGACAAAGGAGCCCGGAGAAGCCGCGTAGCCTATGGTTTCCGGTGGAGCCGAGGGAGGGAGGAGCCAAGGCAAAGTCGATGGGTCGACAGGCCAAGGTGGAGCAATGGGCACAGAGGCTGAAGGCGGAGACAGGGGATCCTTTGTACTGGATGGAGCTGGTGGCTGGAAGACACTGGGCTGGTCCTCACAGCATGTGGAAGATCTAAAGGGGCTGTAGGATACCAGCGGAGATGGGCTGAGGAACTGGCTGCTTGAGTAGGTGGGAGAGGGAGGCTTGGTGGGCATTCTGGAGCTAATGGAGATACTGGAAACACTGGAGATACAGGGGCATAAGGTATCACTTCACCAAACCAGTCTATTAGATTCTCCTCAAAAATGTCTTTGAGTTCCTCAAAATATCCACCAGAAGCCATAAACATCTCCAAAGCGGTCACATCTCCATAAACATCCAAAGCGGTGGGGTTGTGGGCAGGGCTCTCTTCCCAGCCCTCGAGCTCCACAAGCACTCCCTCTGCGATGCACAGTGTTGCTGGCTCATGCACCTGGTCAGACAGTTTGTGGTACGGGCTCTGGGGCGATGACTCTCTCCATCCTTTTCTCGGGTTCAGGCTCATCCATCGCGGTCTCCACGGTCCACAGGAAACTCCAATGTGTCGGTTGTGAGTTGTGGTGGATGCCTGGTCTCTGGTGGTGCTAGTGCGAGCAAACAAAGGAGCTGATAAGTTAATTAATCAGACAACAACAGAGGCTGATAGAGCTCAAAACACTGCATCTTAAGAAAATACATGCAAATAGAAAAAGCACCAGTAAATTAAGAAAACATCTTCATCACTTTGACAACATACGCACTGCAAAGACTCACAACACAACCAAATACAGAAATGCACTGCAAATTGCATGTAGCACAGACCACAACAGAAATGTTTCAAGGGGACCCCAAAAACCCTTATGAAAATTAACCATGGTTTTATTATAGTAAAAGTGTATTAATGATGTTTTTGGCATTTACCATTTTACCATTACCATTTTTTTTTTTTTGGTGATTACCATTTGTGTAACCACACAAATACCATGGTTAAACTATGGTTAGTGTAATTTGTGATTACCATGGTTTAACTATAGTAACCATGTTTTTATTTATTTATCTATTTATTTATTTATTTAATTTGTAATAGTAAAACCATGGTAAATTTCGTAGGGGTAGTTGTAAAAGTTAGCTAGCCAGCTTACAAGACGTTTTACAGTCACAGTAATTGTGCATTCCGTCAGCTTATTTGGGCTAATAATATCGAAAAAAGCTAAGGAATCGTATGATCAGTATATTAAAACAAATAAAAATCTCAAGTTTCAGAGTAAACACAATCCGAGCAGCTGAGTCCTTAGCCATCTTCGAAAAACAGCTAAAAACACATCTCTTCCATCTTCAACTGACCCTCTAACACTTGCAGCCTCTATTCTATTTATATTCTTACTACTTGTCTTCTTAAAAAAAAAAAGAGAGAGAGAGAGCCGCTGTGTCACGATCTGTGCTAGGAGGAGCGCGGAATGAGGAACAAGGAGACGTGGAGTACATAAACAGTCTTTAATCCAGGGAAAGACAGGGGAATTTCACAACATCCAACAAGTAGAACCGACAAAGGCCAACAAGTAGAACTGACAAAGGAAGACTACACAGACTGGGGCTAATAAACACAGGGCAATCAGGGGAACACAGGTGCATGGAATCATAATCAAATTAACACAATTAACACGAGGAGAAACTGGGTCACGGGGAGCAAAACACACACACACACACACAGACAGTCCAGAACCCTGACATAGCGCCCCCCTCCCGGAAGGTGCGTCCTCGCACCGTAGAACAGCAGAGGGGGGGAATGGGTGGGAACTAAGGAGGACCCTTTCGTTAGTTTTGATTGCTTCTATTGTCCTCATTTGTAAGTCACTTTGGATAAAAGCATCTGCTAAATGACTAAATGTAAATGTAAATGCAAAAACGTCATTTGTATATGAGTTTAATAGGAGACTGCGATCATGAATTTGTGTACCGATTACAGAGCTAATCACAAAATTTTAGGGAGCCTGAGCATTGTGCTTCCCTATAGTCAGTGGCAGGCTCTGTTAGAGATACTTTTCAAGCAGCACGGATGTCATGGGTGCTGCACCCTTCTCCTTCTCTTTTGCTCCTCCTCGCTCCATGGCTTGCTCTCTGTTCCAATTAAGTCACATGCCCTGTTTCTGACAAACATCCTTTAATATGCAGTGACAATTCAGCTTGGTTTCTTAAAAGTTGTGTTTTGAACCCAGAACTGTGTCAAATAACATAACATGCCTGTTTAAAAATATTTTAATTGATAATGTGTTTCATAAATATATATAATTGTATATTTTCTCTATTAATTAAATACATTTTAATTAATAAATGTACAATAACAACTAAAAGTTTTTAAAACATTTATTTATTTATTTTAGGGAGGGGGAATGTCCTACAATTACCAAAGTTTGAGCTTCTCTCACATAATTTCAAATGTATTCTCTGGATAATATAATTCCACAGGTGAGAAGATACCTTATAGTATTAGCTATCATGTGAGTCTACAGCAGAGCTTTAATGGATGTCATACACCCATTTCTAAGCAGACAAGTCTTTGGAATATATAGTGATATTATTTGGAAATAATAGCTTTTTTAAAAACATTTTCAATTGATTTTCTCTTTACAGATAATATAGGGTTTCTCCAATTTCTGGAGCTTGCTTGTAACCCAGGCTTTCACACTTGCATACAAATAAGGCAAACTGGTGTCAGACTCCTTTAAAATAATAATGACAACATGAAAATATGCTCTTGCAGGTTTAGTCAACCATTATTTTAAAGGGTTAATACACATAAAAATGAAAAAGTCATAATTTACTCACCTTAGTATGAGAACTTTACTTTGAGAATGTGACTTTCTTTTTTTCCCCTGTGGAACTCAAAAGGTGAATTACTTAAAATAAATCTAAACTATAATACAATAAATTATAAGAAAACTAAAACGAAAAGAAAAAAGAAAATGATCCAAAATCACATAAAATATCCAAACATATTTTATTTCAGATATTTGCCAAGGCAACATTTCTCGACTTGAAGTAAAATCAATAAATAAATATGTAAATATATTTTTAAAAACCAAAAACTGACCAAAAACCTAACTAACTAAAATTTTAATCAAAAATTAAAGTGGAAACAGAAAATAGAAAAGGTAATTCTAATTTGAAATATTAACAAAAACTAAAACAGTATATCAATGATACATAAAGAAATACTGATGAAAAAACACCCTAGCTGTTCTTTTTCATAAATTTAATGACTTCTGACTTACACCCATTTATCAAAAGATATCTCTAATCTCTTAATCAAAAGATATCTCTAAGATCTCTTATCTTCTTTAGCTGTTAATAATTTATTTTATTTATTTATTTATTTTTTAATAAAGAAAAAAATCTAATTTAAATAAAGAGCTGGATTTACTAGAGTGTTGTCTAATGGCAACAATAGGTTTTGACTCTATTTCCCAGTCTTCATCAAGAGACTGAGCCATTTTTCTTCTTCTTTTTCTTTAAATGTAACCGCTCACTGCACAGGAACACTTTAGCACCTAGACCTTAAAGATACGCTTCTAGGTTTGGTTGTGGGGTGAGGTTGGAACCATGACAAGAAGATTTATACTCGATGCACAGTATTGATCCAGTACCTATCACCCCTTTCTCAGCCTCCATCAGCCTCTCACTTTGCTTCAGTTATTAAGCAAGCAAGCGTGTCTTTTCCCTGATTTTGTGACTCTGATCCCATGGCGCAGGGAGATCTCAGTGCTGCTCTAGTTTCCCGTGCTGTCACATTGTTTATCGGCGATCTCGATCTGCAGGTGCAGCAGTAAATGCAGCATCAACACTTTCTTCCAGCGGTCAGTTAGATAAATAAGCCCTGCCGATATGTTTGTTCTTCGTAAGCACTGCGGCAGGTGTGAATGCTGCTAGAGGCTCGGCGACCTTGGCAGAAAAAGCTACTTTAAAAATGAATAGACAAAACAGTCTGGCTTGATACACTGACAGACAAAGACAGAGTCTTTTAAGGAACATTAGTTGAATGTTAGTAGTAGTGTTAGTGAGGTATTTATGGCAAAGAAAAAAAAAACTCTTTAGTGTAGGGACCAATTCTTACTAGTTGTTAATTAGCATTAACATGAAACCTGTGTATTTTAGAGATGCCAAGGTTAATAACTTGGGTAAAACCTTAGATTAGGGAACACTGTTCACTATTAACTAGTTGCTTATTAGCACACATATTACTAGCATATTGGCTGTTTATTAGTACTTATAAAGCACATATTAATGGATTATTCTGCATGAGCATAAATTAGATCCCTTAATCCTACCCCATACCCCATTCAGTTAATAGTTAGTTAACAGTGAGAATTATTCCCCAAACTAAAGTGTGAAAAAAAATAATCACATTTTACACTAATGCATTTGGCAGATGCTTTTATCCAAAGTGGCTTACATTGCATTCAAGGCATTTTACATTTGACCAGTCCTTGCTTTTCCTGGGAATCAAACCCATGACAATTCAGTTTTGTCTTTCAGTAAATGTAAACATAAGAGCTGATCCTTGAAGATTACACTCTTATCCAAACACGGATTGTGATGGTTTGATATCCAATAATTCCTATAAGCATAAGAGGACCTGATGTGGTTGCGGTAAATTGAATTATTTTTGACATTCTTATTAAATAAAAAGTGATGATATGCATGATGCAAACTTATGAAATGACTACTTTGAAATCCCTCATTTTGTCTTAGTATCACAGCATACCCTTTTAACAGCGTTAATGGGGAACGCTGACTTTTTCTTAAAAGTCAACATAAAAGTATTAATGTGCTTTCGCGCTACAATAATGCGCTCTCGACATTTGTCAGTAAAATAACGCCATAACTTTTAGCATTCAATATTCAGTTTCACTCAGAAATATGGAAATTTTATGTTGACTTTTAAGAAAAAGTCAGCGTTCCCCATTAACTCTGTTAAAAGGGTATGCTGTGATACTAAGACAAAATGAGGGATTTCAAAGTAGTAATTTCATAAGTTTGCATCATGCATATCATCACTTTTTATTTAATAAGAATGTCAAAAATAATTCAATTTACCGCAACCACATCAGGTCCTCTTATGCTTATAGGAATTATTGGATATCAAACCATCACAATCCGTGTTTGGATAAGAGTGTAATCTTCAAGGATCAGCTCTTATGTTTACATTTACTGAAAGACAAAACTGAATTGTCATGGGTTTGATTCCCAGGAAAAGCAAGAAAAGTGGGTTGATCAGAATTGAGTAGATCTTGAAAAGTGGGCATTTAGTACCAGAATGAAGCCAGGTGTTTTAATGAAAAGTGTAAAATAAGAGGCTTGGTGACGTTAGTCGAAAATGAAAGTTGTTTCAGAGTAAGTTATTGCACTTTTACAGAATAATATATCAAACATTTTTCTGATGTTTTTGTGCACAATAAGACCAGGAAGATGTATTAAAGTGATAGTTCACCCCCCAAAATATGAAAGTGCTTTTATCATTTACTCACTTTCATGTTGTTCCAAACATGCATGACTTTCCTTCAGCTGAACACACATATATTTAACAATAATGTTTTGTCCAAGTCAAAGAGACATGGGCAATAATTCAAAAGTATAAAACTATTAAGCAAAGTTTAAATGGAAAATATGTCATCGTTTTCATGGCCAGAAATAGATGGGCCTAATTAAGATGACTCCATCACTACAGTGAACAAAGCATGCCTGGCTGACAGCTGGTATATTGCTCAGCAGTTGAGGCAGTTTTGCTTAAACTGTGCATGGAGAATGTCTTGATGCTCACTAGGAATAAAATACACATGGACAAGCATGCGGGCACACACACACACACACACACACACACACACACACACACACACGTTCCATCACTTCAGTGGAAGCTGAGCTAAACTTAAAAGAAATGGCTGATGTAAGACTCATCTCAAAACGTTGTTCTTGAATGTCTTTCAGACAGCAAAACACAATAGAGACTTTTTATGCTGTGACTCACAAACAGAACATCTGAAATACCAATTAAAATAAAGCATTTAATTACACAGGATGGTTAATACAGATCTAATGTGCATGAAATGCAAGTTATAATAATGTGGTAATGACAGCAACATAGTGTGGGCCCAGATCCGGCCCACATCTGGATTCCTTGTGGAATCTGGCCCTGTCTGGCAGTCTTGATAATTTGATCACTTGATTAAGTGAAATAGCCTACCCGGTCTCATGGCAAATACGTACCTGGGGGCTGGGTTGGAAATAGCTGTTGTAATTTACCACCTCACTAAAATATGAACTGTTAGAAATAGTTTTTGCTAATGTTTTAATAGCTATTTTAACTTACATTTTGCAACTACATGTCTGCTTAATATCTAACACTTTATTGTGATGGTCCTCCAACAGACATTCTACTGACTATAAGTAACTTTACAAGAACATAACTAGTAAAGTAACGCATTACTTTTAATAAGTAATAGCCTAAGTAATGCCAGTTACTTTGTTTTCCCATCTATGTTAAGATGTTTTCCTGTCCGCGTGTTGAGAGAAATCTGGAGTGAGTGCAGAGGCATTGTGTGCACTGTGTGAACATGATGCTTACTGTAGTTCCAAACTAAATGAGAACATGCATGTACTCATCTCACTTGCATAAAAACAGATTCAGTATTCCTCAAAATGAATAAAAACAGTGAAATGCAAACTCAGAATTTGACGCAAACCTGCAATAATTAAATATGTTACATAACACAAATATCCTTTATTTATTTAAAGGGGTCATATGATGCGATTTACATTTTTCCTTTCTCTTTGAAGTGTTACAAGCTCTTGGTGCATAAAGAAGATCTGTAAAGTTGCAAAGACTAAAGTCTCAAATCCAAAGAGATATTCTTTATAAAAGTTAAGAGTCAACCACGCCTACCTAAAATGGCTCGTTCTAACACGCCCCCACATATCTACGTCACGATGTGGGAAGATTTGCATAACGCCGCCCAAATGCTCACGCAAAGAAAGAAGGCGTAACTTTTATTCTCGCTGTAGTATTGTTGCTGCCACCATGTCGTGAAGACGCTGTGTTTCATTGTGAAAGCGAAACTACTTTGTTTGGCCTTCCAAAAGAGGACGATATCTGCTTCGTCATGCCTGGAGCTGATCCGTGCTGGTCGCTGAGGAAATACATCAACTTCGCTCTGTGGATCGCCGGATCAGCTTTCACCGTGGACGAAGCGGAGTCCAGCCCGGGGTCGTCACATGTGGTTGCCGCAAGCCCGCCGGCCGCTCCTTCGTCGAATCCGCCGGCCAAAACATAGGTTTTGGTATACTTTACTGGTACTGTTGCGTTGCTATAACACTGCTGACATTTGTCGAGGTACTTGGATCTTCTCTTATCATTTGAAGAATAACAGATGCCATGAAAAACATGCACAAACATCTTGATCAGTGTTTAGCCACTGATTTTTATACAGGCAAAGGATAGCGCAACACTAATGTCACCAGTTTTGTGAAACACAACTTTCCAGAATGGTTTTCTTCACTTTTCCTTTGTGAAGAAATTTAATTTATTTAACCCTATCTGGACATCCAAATTCATAAAAATCTTCAAGAAACAGCTGAAAACTGCATCATGCTGAAAAAACGAAACAAACAAATCTACAAAACCTTATTTTAGCCCTCCCTGTTCTAGCTTGTACTATTTTGAACAATGTTTGAAACTTTCTGTTGCTTGTTGTATTCCTCATTTGAAGTCGCTTTGGATAAAAGCGACTGCTAAAGGAATAATGTAAATGAATGAGGCACAATCTATAATGAGCTTAATTTATTTGTATGTTTGAGCTGAAGGATGCCATTGACTTAACTGTCTCTTCCTGTCTAATGGGCAGTTCTTGGCCAGAATAAGCTGCAGTGTGGTCCAGACTTTATGCTGCAAGTCATAAGTCTGGCTATGAAGGTCTATTGGCACCATAACACATTTATTGCTAATAGTTTCTTCTAAGGCCTGAGATTCAGAGATTGCGACTCCTGCCAGGAACTCTGACGTGAGGTACAGTGTCCTGACTCATAAAAAAATAGTGCATCAGTGACGTGACAGTGGCAAACTAAATAAATGACAATGAGAGGGATTATTTGCTTGCATGGCAGTGCCGACGTTTATCTTCCCTTGCCATTTTCAGCATGTTGCTAAGGTATATGAAAAGAATCAATCGGGGTCTGATGGCTCAGACACCTACACCAGCTGTCTGATGTATTGATACAGCCGTAGTGCGAGTGAAGATGGATGGGTGGGCAGCCGGGCAGACAGATCAGGCCGGTGTGTGTTGGAACAGCAGATTGATCGGGGCTTGACGGTTGGCACACGGAGGGTGGGAAGCTGTGTCGGGGTGCTGCCTATTATTATTAGTATTGCTATCACATTCAAAAGGGTTGCTACTTTCCTCGACCTTTGAGGACACCTTTATTGATTAACAGGTTCCATATGGTTAGGGACAGATGCAGGGTTGGTCTCTAGGGATAGAGAGAAGGAAGTTCTCAATAGCCGCTTTTCTACTGTTGGCACTGTTGCTGTTCCTGAAATATTGAGGCTCGGTAGTCAATGGCTTGTGGACACACTTAGATTGAAGCATGAATTATCTGGTTTATTTGGAGCTTTTCTAGTGTCACTCATCATTGAAGCCTCAAAAGATCTTTCCATAAGGGTGTAGGAAGTAGAGTTGGGAATTATATTTTTGTAAAGACTTTGCTGGCGATCACATTAATATGATGCATATAACAATCATTTTAGTTCACATTTTAGCTATCCATTAAGTTTCCTAAAGACTGTGTAATTAAACTTAGACTCACAGATGTTATATTAATGTTTCTGCCATTAAATTTCAGTCGCTGAAATGCTGTTAGTGTTGGAAAGTTTGAATGATTTCAAACTGTTCATTTAAGTGGATTGAATTCATTATAGCATACATAATACTATTAAGGTATGATTGGCTTTTTGCTCAAATTTACAGTTATGTTTGGAAAAAGCACCCTTTCAAAATCAACTACATTACAATTCAGAATAAATGTATACACATGCATTGTTTTATGTTGAATAGGATAAAAAAAAATAGTTTTTTAGGTCCTGTGTGCTTCATGGGCTCTGAAGCAAGCATTAGAGTATAAGTGCACAACTTTCAGGGACAGGAGACCTCTGCAAAATAATGTATTCAAAGAATAATGTATATATAAATGATTGATTATTCACTTCTGGGATGGAAACACAACAATATATCTAATTGGAAAGCATACAGTAAACTCACATTGATGATGCAGACCCCTGTTTTCTTCAAGGAATAGATCACCCAAAATTGAAAATAATTATTTACTCATCCACATGTTGTTCCAAAGCGGTATGACTTACTTTTTCCCGTGGAACACAAAAGGAGAATTTTTGAAAAATCTTCAAACAACTATTTTACATAAAACAACAGTTCAAAGTGACTGTGTCAGTCAGACTCCAAAAAGGAAAAATGAAAGCAAATGTCCATATGACTATATTCCAAGGATTCTTAAGCCATTCTCCTTTTGTGTTCAATGGAATAAATAAAACGATTTTGCTTTGCAACAACATAAAGGTGGATAAATAATGAAAATTCTAATCCGTTCGATACTCACAAGCTACTTATTTTGTATCAATATCTTTTAAAAAATATTGATGCTGAGATTCTATTAATAAAAAATGTGGGTTTCTGCACCACTTTCAAATGTTTTAAGTACTTTTCTAAATGTTTGTACCAAACCACCCTGACATATTTAGCTAACCTGTGTCATATGACTGGAAGAAGCGAGTGTACATCACCATGCACAGACACTCACTTCCGCATTAAACTGAGAGAGATGAACAGAATGGCAGAAAGGAACTGTAGCTTTTAATGGCCATTATGTGTCATGTAGATGTGATTTGTCTTTAAATGTAATTACATTTTTTTTTTATTGAAATTTATCTTGAAAAAAATCACATACTCATTTGAGAAATAATTGGTATTGGTTTATTAAAACTGTATCAAAATTATTGGTATAGTATTGTATGTAGTATTAAAATAGTATAGTATTAAAAAAGTTTGGTATCGCCCATCTCTAATGCAGAGTTTAGTCCCACTAAAATACCAAAAAGAGGGCCAAAAAAAGCATTCAGAATTATTATATACATTAATGAACAATATTTACCCATGACCAACTGCATGATTCACAGAGGCATTTTTTAAATGCATGCCATTTGTCAACACTACTTTGGCACATCCTTTTAATTCCATTTGGACAAGAAAATTGGCCACTGGCTGATTTAGCTGTTTTGCTAAGCAAGGGGCCATTTTTCAAAACACCAATTATGAGGCCTCGACTCATCGATCAAAGGTCCCTTTTTATACTGAGTGGCATAAATTAATTCCAGAGCAGACTCTGCCACATAATGAGAAGCACAATTTGTTAGGCTTCTTACTGTCCCAATAAAGATAGGTCGTGTTTTAAGCACTGTGGATATTTATTGGCGTATTGTCTCCCACGGTTGTTAATGCAAAAGGGACTCAGTGTTTTCATTTCAAAATCATATTTACACTTGATCACATATGCTCGAGGTGGATCCCTAGAGGTTTGATGTGTGTTTTGCAACACAGCACAACTGTTTTATTGCAGTGTTGGCAATACAAGGTCTCTATTGCTGGAGTGGGATCAATAGCGCTACCAAATAGTTTCACTGCAGCAAATGAACATCTTTCTGGCACTTGCAGCTTGATTATGCACCTTGTGAACCTTGTTAATTTGTCTAAATATTTATAGCTGACATTTTATGATTCTATGATGAAAATTGCAGTTGAAGGTACAACAGATGTGCTGAACTGTTAATAACATTTAATAATTGATTACATAGGTTTCATTTTCAATAAAAGGGATTAAAGTATACGTAGTGATATTATTTATTTGGTCGATTATGTACTGTACATTTATATCATATATATTTATCCACTGATATTTATCCACTGAGTCTAGATTCTAGGCTATTTTTGTATGCATACTATTGTGTTTCATGTTGAAAGATGGTAATTTGAAACTGAAGGTCTGTACTCACCAAATCTAGATTGCTAAATGTGGACACAACTGCACAATTACCTTTCAGTGTTGTGAAATAGCGTGGATCAGTGTGGTGGAGAATAACAGACATAGTTCATCAGTGACAGGCCTTAGAAAACACAGCCTGTGTAATTGGCTTCACTCTGTTAGGTGAATAACGCTGAATGTTGTCTGTCTCACACTCCTGATTGTAGTGCTTTGTGGCTGAGATAAAAGCATACAGTATGTTTTTGTGGAGTAAGTCTTATTATACTGGTGCTAAGATGATCACTGCTTTGAACACATGGGTTTCCCAGAACACTGTAACACTCTTTCCAGAATAACTGAATTTTCCTTGCACACGTGATGAGGTCATAAGACAGCAATATAGCATACTACTGTTGGAAACGGCGCAAATAGCCATTCTTGTTGGCAACGGGGATTTACACTAGCTCTGCCCACCATTGTTTGGTTGACCAGTCAAAATTACAAAATAAACCCATCTGGTTTCCAGGAGCAGTGGCTTGGAGAGTTAAGACAGTGGATTTGGATTTGGTGAGAGGCATTTATTTTAAATAAAAATTAAGAAAATGTTCAAACAGTGGAAATAAATATGTTAGTGGGTATTTAATAGGCCTCTAAGACCACATTTACACTGCATTTACACTGATGCCCAATTGCGATTTGTTGTCTATATCCGATTTTTTTATGACTAGCTTAAGCCCCGTTCACACCAAGAACGATAACTATAAACATAACTATAAAGATAACGATATTAGCGTCCACACCAGCGAACGATATCGACTGTTTATTCTAAGCGCACATGCGTCTGCCACTTTAAATGCTTGAGCTCATTACAGCAGGATGGATTCTGATTGGCTGTCAGTGTTTTATCGTTCATCAGCTGGAAAAAAAATCGTTTTGAAAGTGATCACAACTAAATCGTTCCTCTGTATCATTATCGTTATAGTTGTGGTGTGAACTATGCTATTCTTTAATATTGAGAACGATTTTTAGAACTATATCTTTATCGTTATCTTTATAGTTATCGTGCTTGGTGTGAACGAGCCTTTACATCTTAGTGATCCATATCCGATATCTTCATTTACACTATACACTTGGCGAAACAACCCAAGGTTGACTAAGAAAAATCTTAGGCAGAAAAGTAGGCTAAGTAAACACGGTACATTTTGAAATTATGAAATGATAATACAAGCTTTTGCTTGCCCAGAGGCTCACAAGACATAAATGTTTAAAATGACATCACTGGGTTGAGCTGTTGTCCTCTATTGCGCCATTGAAAAGAGTCATGTATCGCAGCTGGTGTCCACCTGAGTTGACGTAATTCGCCACAGTCATTTTTTTCGATGACGACTCGCATTGACTGGAATATCCAATCTGTCCACTTACATGGCAGATTCAACTGCATGTATCCGATTCATTTTCAGATTTATTACCACATATGAATGAGGCCTGATACCGAATTGAAAATATCGAAATCTGTGTGCTGTAATGTCTGATTACTTTTCTTAAGGAATTATTTATTATTAATTCATTCAGGTTTGAGAGGACTCGAATCAGAAAATTCGAAGTCAACCTGATTAGAACTGATTTCAAATTTGAATAGTTTACACCTTATCAACGGTCGTCCAGCGAGACGTTAATGTCCGTGTATCTTAACAATCTGACTATGTGTATTTTCCTTGGCCACAGGTCAATACAATTATGATAATTTGTAAGCTCCTAGTGAGGTAACGTGATCTTGGCAAGGTTTGACTTTAAAATTATACGACACCAGACAATGATTCTTTATAAATGAAACACGAATTTATTGGCTATTCTAGATTACATTAAACTAAGCTAAAACACACATACACACACACCCATACAAACAGTTCTGAAGAATGAAAATGATGTTAACAGAGTTCTGAGGAAAGCCCAAAGTTTTAGCAAGATATTCGCTACAGTTCTTTTACTTGCAACCTGAGAAAATCACAAAGCAGAGATTTTCTTATCTTTACTACTTAATTCAATGCTC
>NW_015542400.1:93907-95910 GCF_001515605.1 Sinocyclocheilus anshuiensis | reverse complement strand
GGTAACTTACAAGTGGTTACAGTGTCCTGGATGGAGTCACTTTCGTCTTGTCCGAGTACAGACATCACACGGACCTCATAGGTGGAGCCAGGAGACACCGGCGAGAGGGCCAGATGGACCATTTCTGAGTCCACGCTGACAGAGATCGGCTCACCTGCCATTACACCAACAACATATATATACATATATAATATATACAAGAAACAGAAGACGCATATTTGCCACTTTCAATCAACAGGGAACAAATGAGGGTCTTAAATGCTTGAAAATGTCCCTTTCTTTTCAGCAGGGTCAGTAAAAGGAGGTGCTCAACCTTCATTTTTTTTATTTTTATGAAATGTACAGTTTATTCAGCCAAATCCAAATCATGCAATAATAGGACTGTGTAACACACACTTTTAGGAAGACAAAGACACTATAAACAGACAAAAGGTGTTCCTGACATAACAAATTAACTTCGTCTAATGAAGGGGTGGGTAGCCCAAAGGGGTGCAGAGCAAAAGCTCAAAGACCAAAAGGTCTAAATTTGAACAAGGAAAGAGAGTTTGAAAGAGGAGAAGTCTAAAATTTACTCTGCTGATACCTATTGATGATGCATTGCAGATTCAGGCTGTTGATTTTTATGTGGATTTCATTGTATAGGAGCTTGAACTGGAGCATACCGACACCATTTTGTAAAGTGGTCCAGCTTTTGACAGCGTCGACATGTTTGTCCCTGTGCTGGACAGTCAAGGGCACGAGATAAGTGTCTAGTGGAGCCAAAATTTCCACATCGCCGCTGAACTTGAGGGTGTACATAGTGTATGTCTGCACTTGAAGATACATCTGCCTCTGCCCCGTGAACCTGTGTGCATCCACTGCTTATACTTGATTCATGTGCAGTGTATACTTTAGCAGAGCACTGGGTAGCAGACTTGATTTGAGAGACCGGAATTACAGCTTTGTCCAAAGTCAGATCATCACCTTCAAATAGCAGCTGCTCCTGAACGAGACAGTGAAGGAGTATGGCCATTTTCTGCTCCATTGGAACAGCATCAAGACCCATTGCTAAAAGGTACGTTTCAAAGGACATTTTGCATTGCTCTCATGGGACTGTCAGGATGTGGCAAAAAGGGGCTCAGTGGAGAACCCTCCCAGCTAGGAATGTTATTGTTCTAAGAATGTTCCGAGAACATTATATATGTTCTGGTAATATTTTCTGCGGCAAGTTTTATTTTAGTTCCCAGAATATTCTCCTAAAAGGTAGGATACCATTCTCTATAAACATTCTAAAATGTTTATTAATAACATTATTAGAACATTATCCCCTAACATTCTAATAAAGATTTAAGTGGGAAGCTTCCCATTGGACATTGGATGTGGACTCAAATGTTGCTCAATGTTAAATTTTGGTTGAAAGTAAAAACCCAACCTTTGTTTGATGAAGCTCCAACTTCATTAAATAACTCCATAAACACCATTACTAGCTTCACTTATGAACCAGATTTACTTTATTTCTGTCATACGTTTACAAAAGGTCTTATTGAGACTAACAGAGGTTTAGATGTTGATGTCTGTTTAAAAGTAATAGTTTGTTTTGATGTCACCATTATAGTGATCAGTGTTTGCTTTGCTTGGGCAATTTGACTTCAATGGTTTCAATGGTTTTCTCTAGCTATGTTTGTTATGGCAAAAACAGCAAGAGAATGTGTGATTGAATTGTTTGCTGTATTTGCTGATAATAAAGTTATTATCATCTTTTAGTGATCTGATTAACTGATCTCATCTAGAGTCTAATCTATGCTATTAATTTCATATTAATGACTGTAGTAGTGTGTTTCAACAGCGTAAGGTCCAGCAATGTTCTAATCAGATAATCTGTATTTCTATACGTAATTTTAAAACACACTGTTGTGGGATTGCAAATTTAAGAATCTGTTTTAAATATGCTGATCCTATGTTCTGACATAGCATCACATGAAAAACTAAGGTGAAGTACATTGTATTTAGCATTTAAGGTAAAT
>NW_015542400.1:92970-93775 GCF_001515605.1 Sinocyclocheilus anshuiensis | reverse complement strand
AGAATCACAAAGCAGAGATTTTCTTATCTTTACTGCTTAACTCAATTCACCAGTTCAGCACCTATTTCAGCAGATGGAAGACCTTGCTTGTACTTGCGTTTTTGGGTGACAGCTGAAAAGCTGAGTTGTTCCTCGTGGCTGCTGGAGGGAATTCCATTGCTGATTGGCTGTTGATCTGGCACCTGAATGACGTTTGGATGACGTCATTTTGGGAGAGCCCTCGTTGGATTGGTTGGTTACTTGATGACGCAGAGGAGCCTCTGGCGGTTCTTCTGAGACAGTCTAAGTTTGCAAGACTTTAAGTTCTTTGAAGATCTCTGACGATCACGAAGTTTCAACTGAAGTGTTTGAGTTTTAGATGACCGATCGCTTTGATGGTAAGCATGTGGTTTGGTAGGATAATGCGCGTGGCAGTGTCGTGTCGATCGTAGGTGAGGGTAGCCATACGCGCTGGGGTGTCGATCTTGGCTTGTGTTGCCTCAATTTGGTTGGTGATGGCTTTTCTCCACGATTATGACAAAAAAATAATTTTGGCGAAAGGAGTCAATCCTAGTTTCTGAACTTGGATTTAAAGTTGAGTTAAAGGAGTTCCCTGATGAGGGGACTAGAGGGGAAAGGAAATTGTAGTGAGAGGGGGAAACGAAAAACACAAAGAGAGACACAAAGAAGAAAATAAAAACAAAAAGACACAAGGACACCGAATGAGGTTAGACAGCAAGGGAAAGTGTCACATGTGTGGAACAACTCCTCTCTACTAGAGGTTGGTCCTAGCAGTGCGGCGGAGGAGAGTGTGTAGGTGTTATTT
>NW_015542400.1:92397-92623 GCF_001515605.1 Sinocyclocheilus anshuiensis | reverse complement strand
CGTTCTGCCTTGGTTGGGCGAAGCTGTAGTACCATACTTTGTCTCCGACATTAAGTTCCTGGTGAGAGGCCTTTTGGTTGTAGTAGGCTTTTCGACCTTCCGCACTTCTTTGGAGTTGTTGTTGCGAGAAGGCGAAAGTTGTTCTCAGGTGTTGATACAACTCTTCCAGGTATTGGTGAGTGGTATAGACGGCAACGAGGTTCCGGTCACCAGGTTGGTACAGCAG